>NW_014562945.1:0-567 GCF_001313825.1 Dinoponera quadriceps | reverse complement strand
TTTAGGCTGATTTAATCTTCTGTTATTGATATTGATATTACTTTTTAACATGAAATATTCCATGAATAATTAATACAGTTACACTTTTCTTCTCCGTTTATAAGAAATAAGAGCCACACAGAAATTGATAATGAACTCAAGACTAATTAAATATGATATGCAGAATTGTCGCATTGGCGCAATTAACGTAATTAACGAAAAACGTGCGCACACTGACCACCGACGTTACGTGTCGCCTCACCGTGACGAAACTTTCCAGCGACTTGACGTATATCCCTCCAATGATTATTTNGTGCGCACACTGACCACCGACGTTACGTGTCGCCTCACCGTGACGAAACTTTCCAGCGACTTGACGTATATCCCTCCAATGATTATTTTGTAGCGCTTAGTATTTTTCATCATTAGGAAAAAGATTAATTTCTGCACGTGCATAGACGTCGTGTACCAAATGTAAATCGTATCTGAAATTTCACGCATAATGTGAATCGCGATTATCGTACAATCAGAAAACGCGGATGTCACTTTGTTTGGGAATCTGTTTCTATATTGAAATAAAAATACTTA
>NW_014562944.1:0-513 GCF_001313825.1 Dinoponera quadriceps | reverse complement strand
GAAATTAATTGTTACAAATTACAACAAATCTGCTGCGCCAGAGGTAACTTGTATGATGTTAGAAGATTTTATGTCTGTCTTGGATTGTGAGAACCCTTAGAAATATTGAATGATATTAAGTAAGATTACAGTTTATAATAAAAGTTTCACAGAAATATCCATCTCTATATGTAATACATACTATTTTTGTAATTTCAACTTCGTTGCAAATCATCTGTCATTATTGGAAAATTATAGCAAATAAGACATTATATAGTAAAAGTTACAATTTGTTTATGATGATATTGTTACAATGATATTAACTTCTTACCAATTAATTCTTTTTCTCGACGTTTCTTCATAGAATGTACATCAATTTGTAATACCACATATCATAATATTTTCATCGTAACAAATAAGTTTAATATGTTTGAAACAAGTTTAATATGTTTGAAACAAAGATTACATTTCTTTTAAATGTTTCAAACTTGTTTTCTCTTTGACGTTTTCTCTTTCAAGAGACAGTATAAACTA
>NW_014562943.1:0-339 GCF_001313825.1 Dinoponera quadriceps | reverse complement strand
AAGAAATTGATGCGATAGAAGAAAATAAATCTAAGGTAAAAGAAAAAAATACTAATATGATAGAAGAACTTAAACGTATCAAGAAAAAAAAATAAATAATGGAATAGTAGAGTTAAATCAGTATACACATAGACATCATTAGCATGAGAGACGATCATCCTCCGTAATGGCGAAGGAATCATCAAAAGTCGGCAAACGGAAGAACGAAAAGCAGCGGCTAGTGGATGAACTACACGCTTCAGCGCGAAAGAATTTTCCACGCAGACGTGTTGTCGTGTGCGAGTACAACAATCTGTGGCAGGCTGATGTGGTAGAGATGCGTCCTTACGCGCGATTCAA
>NW_014562942.1:0-789 GCF_001313825.1 Dinoponera quadriceps | reverse complement strand
TGTTCTCTCGCCCGCATCTCGTAAACCATTGTTGTGGTAATGTTGGTGTTTGAGGAGACGTTGCAGCTTTTGGGAAGCGCAATCAGTCGCACTCATCCCACTCTTCCACCACCGCCCGTTGGGGCGCTGTATTTTTGGAAGTTACGTTTTTGGAATGGAGAACGTCTCACAACTCTGCCACGATTGTTAGTAATATATCGGGGTGCGTGGACCGACGGACTTTTCTTAAGTCTTTATAAAGAACACAGCCCCAACCCCCTAACCTCACTCGTTCGAAGGTTACAGCCGGTTTCCCTTAAAAACTTACCTGTCATTTTTGCTTTCGGGCTTCTAATTCTTCACAAATTGAAGTATTACATATTTTTTGTTACCCATTTATTAAAGTTATTTATTTCCACATTGCTTTTGAATTTTTTCTAATTTTTTTAAAAATTTCTATTCTGTTTTTTTCTCTTTTTCTAAACTTTCCTCTTTTTGTTACTTCATTTTTGGACATTAATTCGTAATATATGTTAAACGACGACTTAACGTTCTTCCATTTATTGCTTTTCTTTCTAAGTTTTTTATAATTTTTTTTGTTTTTTTTCTGCTTTTTGGTCCTTTTTAATTTTTTAATTTTTGTAGCTTCATATTTTTAATGATTCGTGGTACATATGTGAAACGACGGCATGTTATTCTTTTTAATAATGCGATTTTTATAAATATATTTATCGGTCTTTTTTCTTTCTTTAGGTCTTTTTAACATTAAAGTTTTTCGTTGCTATATAGTGTTATTTTCTTCTATTTTAT
>NW_014562941.1:0-289 GCF_001313825.1 Dinoponera quadriceps | reverse complement strand
CGGAGTACGTCGAGTAATGATTAACGCTGTGTTTCTTTGTAAGTTTCTGCACATCAGCGTTGTAAAATTCCTCGCCCTGATCGGTTTGAAGGTTCTTCGAGTCGTGCAATTCGAGCGATCAACGATTGTTGAACACCGATCGATAATCTCGGTCGTTTCGCTTGACTATGTACTTCCAACGACTCGAGGCATTCGTCGCACCGTTCCTCCCACACGTTGTGTTCGTCTCGCGAACTCAAACGAGCAGATTGATCCCACAGTTCACGTTCAGTTCGCACGAGTTCTTCCA
>NW_014562940.1:1179-1811 GCF_001313825.1 Dinoponera quadriceps | reverse complement strand
ATGACGATAGTCGACAGTGGGAAAGAAATTCAAGATCGTGAAAAAATAGAGAGAGAGATCGCAAAAACGAGCCACTCGATTCGTAAAAAATAACGCGCTCTGAAAACTGACACGATGGAAGAAGGCATCGCAATGGAAAAACGTTTCAAACCTATTATCGAGCCTCTGCAGAAAATTGTTAAAAACACCGTCGATTCCAATCAGCTCGTGTTGAAGAATACACCGATTGAAGATGTGAAAAATGAAATATTACTTCCGCAAGGAAAAAAATGGAGTATATGAGAAAGATGGAAACGAAAGAGAAAANGTAAGAAATATCGCGCTCTGAAAACTGACACGATGGAAGAAGACATCGCAATGGGAAAACGTTTCAAACCTATTATCGAGCCTCTGCAGAAAATTGTTAAAAACACCGTCGATTCCAATCCGCTCGTGTTGAAGAATACACCGATTGAAGATGTGAAAAATGAAATATTACTTCCGCAAGGAAAAAAATGGAGTATATGAGAAAGATGGAAACGAAAGAGAAAAAACTAGTGAATACACACGCTTACAAGGGAAAGAATGAACGGAAAAGAAGACTAGAAGACGATATTATTTTGGATCAACCGCGAGAAAAACGAAGAAGAAAG
>NW_014562940.1:423-1051 GCF_001313825.1 Dinoponera quadriceps | reverse complement strand
AATCTGTGCAACATGAATTGCAAACATCGGAAGGTCGACTATCATTACAAAGTCAACTGGGTCCACTAGGCCAAAAGTATATCGTGGATAGTTTGAGTGGTGTGAGAAAGAGACACGTAGACAACGTTTACGGAGTTCATTTAAGCAACGAAGGACCGATGATTGACGATAAACGTTTCGATGTGGATATAGATGATAATATAATTATAAACGGCGTAAGATACTCGGGCACACCTGGTCTTTACGAATTGATTTTCCGACGGCTTCCAGACGATACTTTGTACACTGAAGATGATCTGCAAAAGTATAAGTCTATATTGTTAGCAACAAATGCGCACAAGCGATACCACGTCGCAACCAATCCACTGTTGGCTAACAGAGGATACAAGTACAAACATGTAATTAAACCTTTGGTGTCCGCAACGAAACATGGAAAATCCGGAGAAGGGTTATCGAGCGCCATGATGCTAACTGGAAATAAAATCAAATATGTTCACTGGGACGATCCCAATGAACTGGTAAATCGTTTGCGTTGGCTCGAAGCCTCTAGTCAGGCTGGCAATGACGCGCAAGACAACGAAATTTTATCGATTATCGAAGAACTTCGCGAAGAGGGTTTGATTATAAA
>NW_014562940.1:0-322 GCF_001313825.1 Dinoponera quadriceps | reverse complement strand
GTAATGAAGAAAATACCCCCTGTCTAAACGAGGCCGAAGATTTTGACGCAAAATATCGCAAGATACAAAATGTAGCGCAACCGGAAACCAACAATGATGTTGCAACCAAACAATATGTGGATGAGCGTTTCGCAAAATTTGAGACTGATAATATAAACAACATTGCGCGTAAACACTACGTACAGGATAATGTTCTTTGCCTGACTGCCGATCGTAAGTTTTTTGACGCAAAAGGAATCAAAATACGACATGTACCATGGACGGAAGCTATAAGTGACGTTGCACACAAAAATTATGTGCATGAGAATGTTAAACAGTAGAA
>NW_014562939.1:239-1669 GCF_001313825.1 Dinoponera quadriceps | reverse complement strand
GCAACGCGACGCAACTCATATTCGTAAAATCCTCCAGCGAGAGACTTTTCACGAGAATCTTCTAGCAGATAAATGACCGGATTAGTATGCTGCACTTTCACAATTTTAAACACCTCAGTTGTCCAGTTCGGTGTATAACCTTTCTCAGACAGTCTTGAATTTGCTAACACGTACATGGTCACCAACTTTGAATCTAGCAGGCGCAGCGATTTTTACGTTGCTGTACACCGTACTCAAAAGTTTTTCCGCAATCGCTGGAGTCACATCGATAGGATGCGTGGAAAATTCTTTCGCGCTGAAACGTGTAATTCGTCCACGAGCCGCTGCTTTTCGTTTTTCCGTTTGCCGACTTTTGATGATTCCTTCGCCGGAGGATGATCGTCTTCTCATGCTTATGATGTCTATGTGTATACTGATTTAACTGTACTATTCCATTATTTATTTATTTTTTTCTTGATACGTTTATGTACTTCTATCAAATTAGTATTTTTTCTTTTATTTTAGATTTATTTTTTTTTCACCCTTCTTATCAAATAACAGATCGATGTTTTGATGAAGATCATTTATACTCCGCCTGATTTTCGTCTCGATTACTATTTGTTCAGTTTTCAACGTTTTAATATCCTCTTTCAATTGATCTTTCAACGTTTTAATATCCTCTTTCAACATTTTAATATCCTCCTCTTTCAACGTTTTAATATCCTTTTCCAATCGATATTTCAGCGTTTCAATGTTCTCTGCCACATTCTTTGCGAACTGCTCTTTCCACTGTTTAACATTTTCATCCACATAATTTTTATGTGCAACGTCACTTATAGCTTTCGGCCATGGTACATGTCGTATATTGATTCCTTTTGCGTCAAAAAACTTACGATCAGNTTTGCGAACTGCTCCTTCCACTGTTTAACATTCTCGTCCACATAATTTTTGTGTGCAACGTCACTTATAGCTTCCGGCCATGGTACATGTCGTATTTTGATTCCTTTTGCGTCAAAAAACTTACGATCGGCAGTCAGACAAAGAGCATTATCCTGTACGTAGTGTTTACGCGCAATGTTGTTTATACTATCAGTCTCAAATTTTGCGAAACGCTCATCCACATATTGTTTGGTTGCAACATCATTGTTGGTTTCCGGTTGCGCTACATTTTGTATCTTGCTGTATTTTGCGTCAAAATCTTCGGCCTTGTTTAGACAAAGCGTATTTTCTTCATTACGTTGCTGCGTTCTATCAGAGGCATCATCTTCTTGCGATACTTCAAACTTATTCAGCGACATTTTCGATGCAGCATCTACTGACTGACTGACTCGTGTCAATGTCGCGCTGTTTAATTTATAATCAAACCCTCTTCGCGAAGTTCTTCGATAATCGATAAAATTTCGTTGTCATGCGCGTCATTGCCAGCCTGACTAGAGGCTTCGAGCAATCGC
>NW_014562939.1:0-222 GCF_001313825.1 Dinoponera quadriceps | reverse complement strand
AATCGATAAAATTTCGTTGTCATGCGCGTCATTGCCAGCCTGACTAGAGGCTTCGAGCAATCGCAGACGATCTACCAGTTCATTGGGATCGTCCCAGAGAACATATTCGATTTTATTTCCAGTTAGCATCATGGCGCTTGATAACCCTTCTCCAGATTTTCCATGTTTCGCTTTGGACACCAAAGATTTGATTACATGTTTGTACTTGTATCCTCTGTTAGC
>NW_014562938.1:0-601 GCF_001313825.1 Dinoponera quadriceps | reverse complement strand
AGTGTTGGAGGAAAATTCTTTTTCAATTCAGTCATTTCTTCAGAAGAAGGAGAAACAGTTCGGATACAGAAAAAAAGTTACAGGGGGTCAAGTTTAGTGAATACGGCGCATGTTCAATCAATTCGAACCGTAATTCATGTAATTTTGCTGTTGCAATTACCAAATGACATTTTTAATAGCTTTATATTAATGCTTGACATGACTTCAAAATGAGTAGAAAAATTAATTAATTCTAAATGAATCTTTTTACGGATTAAAAAAGTTTGGATTATTCATTTATACATTTAATATATTGCGGTTAAAAAGAAAAGTTAGAGTATCTTCTAATTTCATAATCGTATTGTCAGTAAAGTTCAATATATTTTATGTGTATGTTATTTAATTATTTCATAATAAAATAAGATATTAGAGAGATAAGAGGGAGGAAAATGGATAAAAGTTACATTTAGTTAGATATTGTTGGAAAACACTGTTGTATCACTAGGTTTGTGTCACTACACTGTTCAAGTTCAATGTACAAAGTAATACTTGAATCATGAAAAATTGCGAAACATCATTAAACAAATGTTAGCAATGTATATAGCGCTATAAACATCTCTCT
>NW_014562937.1:0-222 GCF_001313825.1 Dinoponera quadriceps | reverse complement strand
CTCTACGCGCCGCGCCGAAGCGGACGCGATTATAAACGATCGGACATTATATGTAGTTCCAAACCAGTTATGACAATGAGGATAAGATATTTCCATTCCTTACAAAATTTCGAATAAAGCAGTGAAAAAAAATGTTGGTAACTCGCAATAGGTAAATAATTAACAGCGATCATACGTTTACCCTCTACGCGCCGCGCCGCAGCGGACGCGATTATAAACGAT
>NW_014562936.1:0-527 GCF_001313825.1 Dinoponera quadriceps | reverse complement strand
ACTACGATTTGCGGACAGCATTGGTTTCTTGTTATCATTTGAAGAAAACTGCTGCGCATCGAATGCTTGTCGAAACTTACGGTGAACATGCTCTTGGTAAAACACAGTGTTTCGAGTGGTTCAAAAAATTCCAAAGTGGTGATTTTGACGTGAGAAACGAAGAACGTGGAAAACCACCGAAAAAGTTAGCAGACAACGAATTGCAAGTCTTATTCGATGAAGATGATACTCAAACTCAAGAAGAACTCGCGGATGAATTGAATGTGACGCAAAAAGCTGTGTCAATTCGTTTGAAAGCTATGGGAAAGATTCAGAAAGTGAGAAAATATGTTCCGCATAAACTGAATGAAAGACAGGAAGAAAATCGAGAAACCACTTGTGAAATGCTGCTCGACAGATACAAAAGAAAGTCCATCGTATCATGACAGGTAATGAAAAATGGATGTATTTTGAGAATCTTAAGCGTCAGAAATCATGAGTGAATTCAGGCGAACCATCGACATCCACTGCAATCGCTTTGGAAAGAA
>NW_014562935.1:0-1021 GCF_001313825.1 Dinoponera quadriceps | reverse complement strand
TCTGAAGTCAGATTTATACAATTCAAAATGGCGGATCCAATATGGCGGAAAAAATTTTAAAAAAATGTCGTATTCACGTAAAATTCTATATACAAGGGTTTCTGGGATCGCTGATTATAAATCTGAAGTCAGATTTCCAAAATTCAAAATGGCGGATCCAATATGGCTGACAAAATTTTGGAAAAGTTACATGTTTTGCGAAAAATTTTGTGTACAAAGGTTTTTGGGGTCGCTGATTACGAATCTAAAGTCAGATTTTCAAAATTCAAAATAGCAGATCTAGTATTGCTGTCAAAATTTCGATAAAATATCAGAATTGTACGAAATTTTTCATGCAAGGTTTTTTAAGTCACTGAATATGATTTTTAGGACAAAATCATCAAACGTGAAAAAAATTTTTCCATCATATTCGATTCTCTCTCTTGGCATAACCCAAAACTAACGACGAGGACGTGGGGAGATATTAGTTCCATTTTTATTTTTTTTATTTTAAATAAAAAGAAATTTTTTTTATTAAAAAAAATTTTTTTTATTTTTTCTTATTTAAAAAATTTTTTTTCATTTTTCTAATTGTTTGGGTGATCATTCTTTTCTATTTGTTATTATAACTATATGTGTTATTACTTACAAGGATTTATGAAAGTTTTCAAAANTAAATAAACATTGCACGTCTTGCAATAAAACTTGGTACGTTTATCATTAGTTTGAGAACTACAATACGTACACCTCATACGTTTTTCTTTACAGCATGGAATATAAAAAGTTTGAGCAGTTCTTATTGCATCAGATACTTTGGATTTCTTATTTTTCATTGGAGATATGTTGGCTGGTCTTCCTCTTTTGGGGCGATTTGGTAATCATACTAAATGGTCAACTACTGATAAACGAAAATTTTTCAGTGATATAGTGTCATTTGGGAAAAGCTGTTTATATATAATAAAAGCATTCACTATAGTTGCATCTACAAAATGTCAAAAGATTCGTTGCCACCACTTTTTGCTCTTGCGACTAATTTCATAAT
>NW_014562934.1:0-659 GCF_001313825.1 Dinoponera quadriceps | reverse complement strand
CTTCGCTATCGCATAAATAAAAAGCCGCGATTGGTTCGCTGCCGCAGAAGTGGGAATGAAGAAGTCTTGCAACCACGCGGACAATCATTTAGCGTTGTAGTGTGACAACGCAAACTGAAATTCTCTTTACGTTTTAAATGCGTGGTGCAACACATAGTATGGTTGGAGGAAAGAAGATGTTTAAACGAAGAGGAGATTCCTTCCAGATTATATATGTTTCGCGCTAACACGCTTTGCAAGTAGCAAGCTTTTTTAGTGCCCTATGTAGACGGTGGTCACGTGCCTCGTGACTTCGCGCAAATAGGAGACAAAATATTTCGAATTAGTTTTCCCGTCGTTCCATTCGAATCCATAATAATAGCGTGATAGCCAGTTATTTTGTCGTCCCAATTTTTTGTTCTGTTCTTCCAACGGATGTGATAGTAATAAGATCCAGTGTTTGACGTTTGCGCCGTCAAATGCTACAACGGCTACTTCCTTATCCACAAAGAGATTCCGACTATCTCGGAAACCTTGCAAGTTGACAATCACCACCATGTTTCCTCCTGACCAAATTACACTGTTCACGTTTTGAAGACTGAATTCTTTTTCAACGTACACGCGAGTTTTCTTGCAGATTTTTACTCCAAGGGACGATGATGCAGACAGGAAAGCTAAGA
>NW_014562933.1:0-1652 GCF_001313825.1 Dinoponera quadriceps | reverse complement strand
TGGAGCGCTTTTAAATAAATTTGTCAGCAAGCGAAAATGAACGAATTTTATATCAGTTTCCATATCGTTCTAAAGTAGAGCGCTTTTAAAAAAAAGTGGGGCGCTTTTAAATAAATTTGTCAGCAAGCGAAAATGAACGAATTTTCTTTCCTTTTACGGAGATGCAAATCGCCTTCTGAACATCTACATTATCCATACGGACAAAACTACAGAGCATAATTATAAAATCAAACGAACTTACTGAGTGAAGTTCGATTTAAATTATGCTTATAATTTTGTCTATATGAATCTTTCCCGCCCTCAGATATAGTTGTTCCAGTCCTCCTTTAAGAATTATTATTTGAGCAATTTGCTTCCTTTTCTCAACTAATGACGTGGCGGATCGACACGAAGACGATCAGGATCGTGTGATGCTCGCGACTATAACAGCGCCACTCTTTTTTTACTTTATCACTTTGAATTGTTGGTAAATACGTGTGACGGGAGAGCTACTACATTATCCATACGGACAAAACTATTAGCATAATTTAAATCAAACTTCACTCAATAAATTTGTTTGATTTTATAAATATCTGTAACCAACGCGTCTCATATGTTGATTGTTTCCGCATTGAAGTAGTAATCAGTAATGATAAAAATACTAGAACGTACAAAAATTAGTTGCGCGTAAGCAAAAAACCAGTCTATTTTTGCATCAGTAGAAATACATGGAACGTATAAAAATACATGGTATATGTATCAGATTAAGCTTCAATCTTGTGAATATTATTCTTGATACCAAATGTACCAAACAACCCCCAAAAATCGCATATTAAGAGGAGCCATAATTCCATCATTTCCTCTATTAAATCTCTCCTCCTTTAATAAATAATGTATAAGTAAAGTAGAGGAAAGGATTGGTTTATCTTCTCTTAATATGCGATTTTTAGCGATCGTTTGACTCGCGCATCAAAGTTGATATTAATATGGATAAAGCTTATTCTGATATATACGACCACTACTGTGTACCTTTACTGATACAAAAATAGACTGATTCTTTTTAGTTTACGCGCGACCAGTTTTACGATATAATATTTTGATCACAACTGATTATTATTTACATAGAAGGAATTGACAATAATGAAATATACAACAAATACACAACAAAACTTTCTGTTTTCTGACTACGAATTTATAAATTGCCGGCATTACTGCACATACACGTAGTATTGTTGCATTTCGAAAGACTACCTGTCTTCAAAGCTATACGCAGTAATTAACAAGAAAAAAGTTCTTAAAATATTTGACAAGTGACATACGTGCGAGATTGCGTCCGCGATAATACGGGCGTGCACGCACGTCACACTAATTTTTTTGTTTACGTGCGACTAGTTTTTTACAATATAATATCTCGGTCACTGCAATCTGGTGTTTTAGTTACTGATTATTACTTAAATGCGAAAGCAAATGATATTAATAAAATGCACAAAAATTTTCCTGTTTCCCGACTACGGATTTATACATTGCCTGTACTATTGGGCATGAATGTAGTCTTGTTGCATTTCAAAAGCCTACCTGTCCTCAAAAGTAAACGTAGTAATTAGCAAGGAAACAGTTTTATAATGTTCAACAAAAAGGAGTGTTATCGCGGTTGTTACGTCTTGGAAGAGGAT
>NW_014562932.1:236-547 GCF_001313825.1 Dinoponera quadriceps | reverse complement strand
ATCAACTAATGCCTTTATCGTGTCTTTATCAGCTTCAACCGGCCTTCCAAAACGTGATGCATCTTCGACATTAAAATTGCCGGATCGAAATTTTGCAAACCAGTTCTGGCACTGGCGTATTGTCAACACATCTTCTCCATACACATCGCTTAATTTCTTTCTGGCTTGAACAGCATTTTTACATTTTCTATAGTAAAAAAGTAAAATATGATGAAAATGCTGCTTATTGCTCTCCATATTTAAAAGGGCACCGACCAAAAACTACTGCGTAAAATCAATTGAACTTATTCACACACAAGCCTTGCTATATC
>NW_014562932.1:0-214 GCF_001313825.1 Dinoponera quadriceps | reverse complement strand
TATAATGACAATGCGACTTAAGTGTGAAGTTAGCTGTGAAAAAATACAATTAAATCCTCTGTCGGGAAAAAACGAAATTACTTTCCGAACAACCCAATATTATGATATGTGGAATTACAAATTGCCCTGAATTATATTTTATGATGGAAAATTGATAAAAATTATGTGGTAAGAAATTAATGTCATTAAACTAATTGTGACTTTTTACTACCTT
>NW_014562931.1:0-351 GCF_001313825.1 Dinoponera quadriceps | reverse complement strand
CGATGGGCAGCGCGTTTATCGTGCGATTCAACAAACCACTACCTCGTTTACCGTTACCGTTTACTCGTTAAACCGTTTTACACTCGTCGCTGACATTCGTCACAGTCTCAGATCAATGGTGCTAGACCGTCGATGTGCGTTCGCTGCCAAGGGCGACTGTAATGCTCTTTACAGCAACGATAACTTTGCACTTCCGAATTCGCTCTTATATGCTCGGGAAGTTTGTCCCACAAAACGTCAATGTGTCTCGGAAATTCGCGCAATAGGACAACCTTCGGTATGTATTTCAACTGTTCGGAGGTTAGGTCTCGAATGTTACGAGCATCCGTCAGTAGGAGAAACATTTTCAAA
>NW_014562930.1:0-1039 GCF_001313825.1 Dinoponera quadriceps | reverse complement strand
GGAGTATCCTGCTCCTCCGGCTTCCGACCCCGCTGGTTGTTCCTGGTTTGTTAGAAGTACGTAATAAATAAGATAATCTTCCACACATACAGTCGGCTTGTTGAGGCCGGGTGCCGCGTTGACACTAAAATAGCGCAGTCGGAAACCCTCTTTTTCCCGTTTCGTTCCTCTTTCATCCACGTGCGAGAGGAAGACAGCGGCGAAGAAAAGAGAAGAGTCTCGGCCGGGAGAGGGAGGGGGGGGAGGGAGAACGCTCACTTCCGACACTATCTATGTGATAGTATGCATACGTGCGTGTGGTATACACGTCGTGCACGTGCATGGAATAGCGTGGGTGTGTTGACGCGTACGAGCGTGCGCATGAACGCGGAACGGGAGAGACTCATCTCCACTGGAGGGTGGAACCCGGGACTGTGAGGCGATTTTCGAAAGAACAGCTTTATGACGGTGCATATCTGCAGCGTGTGTGTCGCACACGGTGCGGAACGACGTGGGTGCGTGCGAAACGTATGTGCGGCAAGCGGGTAATGCAACGTACACGACGGAAGGGTAGACACTGCGGTCGCGAGAGAGGGCGACTTTTAACGCTACCCGGCACGATGGTGTGCGTGCGTAATGCACGTGGGTGCGATTGCAGCAACCGGCGAGTGTGTATGTGCGAAGGCGTTTAGGAAGCACGCGCGAAATAGTGGCTGAAGAACGGAACGTGTTGCGACGAGGCGGCAGGATACGCGAAGCAGAGAGAGAAAGAGAGAGAGAGAGGAGCCGTGGAGAAAAATAGGAAGAGACGAGGAAAGGAACTCCGCACGAGAGCAAGGGGAAGTGGCGGCTTTACGTGGCTGGAAAGCGCAAGACATCGGCCGGCTATATTCTAGATTTTCTTCATTACTGTGTCACATGCGCCTCAGACAGTAGAGTTATTTACGCGACGAGATACGTACGCTCGCGCTTTCATTAGACTGGAACGGATTTTTGTGCATGAATGTCCGTGGATAGCCGCGCGCGCTCAGGTAAACAATTATTTTCTCCCTTCCCGGAC
>NW_014562929.1:0-1078 GCF_001313825.1 Dinoponera quadriceps | reverse complement strand
TTTTCTTCTTGAATTCTTTAAAAATAAATAATTATTAAACTATCACATCCATTACTACACTTATTTAAAAAAACCTCGTGCGTTATGATGGTTGCGTTCAGCAGAGAAAGCAGCTGAGAAACGCTTCCTGTTGCGCTTTACAACTGTTGAAAGATTTTCTGTTAAACGATACTTCGCAAATTAAATTTTTGCAACATGTTTAACATTTTGCGGTCCGCGGCCCAGCCGAAGACGCTTGACTAATGTGTTCAAACTTCTCGAAGGCATAATACCAAAGCAGCTGCAATTACTTGATTGATTTACTTTTTATAGAAATGTTGACATCTAAAAAACTATTATATCTGGCGTATTCAAAAAACTATTATCGTTAAGTTTATTTTTTGTTGTCTATTATTAACACCATGTAAATTAACTTATATGAAAACTTCATTTTCTGAGACCATCAAAATCATGATTTATTTTGAGCTGGAAAAAAGTCAAACATAGATAGATATAATCGATTTTTTAAGCGCATAAATTGTATCAAGAGGATGAATAAAAGTATAGAAAACATTATACGTGCTTGCAAACATTGTTTTTTTTCCGCGAATTTAAATTAATATTTTCATCGTTTGATGATTCTGACGAGATTCGTCTCATGACACGTCGATGAAATATCGGTAATACATCATCTATGACCATATAATATGAAAACAAATAATATAAAATACGACATAATACAAAACCAACCAGTAGATAAATAAACAAATACAATCAGAGAACACGTGTACAACTGATAAATAATAAATTAACTGATTGNATAAATAATAAATTAACTGATTGTAAGAGGCGTATTTACTTTCTATAACTTGAATTTCTGTACCTTGAAAAAAAATGTGTATTAAATAACATTTTTTGGTTATCTCCAGCTTACAATAGTTTATACACTGATAAGATCTGTCGATCGACTTGGTTCGACAGATTAGCTCCGAAGAAACAATCCTAAAACTTGGAGCGACCGTCAGTTGTTTCGACATAGATACGAATCTATATTCATCTGTTTCGAACGTTGCCAATTTCTTATAACCGCATATGTTTC
>NW_014562928.1:0-1587 GCF_001313825.1 Dinoponera quadriceps | reverse complement strand
TTTGCATTTGGCGTTAAACATAAATGTACATTATTTTTTTGGGCATATAATGTTTTAGCCTTTGTCTTCCTTTGAACAGTATAATCTGCTCGTCAACACATACGTGTTTAGACATCGAAATGCGATTAAAATTTTTTACCAATTTATCCAGAATGGGTCTTATTTTTTTGTAAACTATCGGTCACTTCTGCATTGTTTGTTGCATTGGCCTGTAAATTTCTACTAAAATGTATTTTTGATTTTATATTTCTCCATCGCGTACGACTCATAGTATCGGCAATAGCAGACAGTCTTGTCTTTGAATTCCAATACATTACAGTTTTCGGTAATCCGTAAATGGACATAAAAAAACAGCAGCCAAAGAATTGTTCGATTTTATTCACTGAAACAGCAATGGGTTTTGCTGGATCACATTGCAGTGCATACATATTGGTATAGTCAACTATATTGCTTATAATTTCCTTGTCAAATAGTTTTCAAAAATAATGCGTCTAATTCTAATTCCTCTGTTATTTCTATCTGATTTTGTATTCATATTTTGGGTATATGATGTATAAATCTGAAAACAGGAAAAAACACAAGCTTTATCCTAAATGTACCGAAATCTGCCATAATAGCTCACTGTAACCTCAAAGTTACAAAACTGTATCATAAAAAAACAGTAACAAATTGAAAATTGAAATGCAAACAAATAGGTTGTTATTAATATACGAACCCAGAGCTATTATGTGCACTATTTTTAGTTTGGTGATCACTGACAAAAGCACAAATAATATCAATTGGATCAAAAGGTTTCGCTTATTTTTACTGAAGAGAGTTTGCACAGCATTTATTTTGTTATTTCAGGTTGATGAGCCTAGCAACGGTCATAAATATTAATATTGGTTGTCTTGGCAACGTTATAGAATTAAGATTTATGCGCCATTTCATGAAAAAAGCTATAATTATTTGGTAAAATGTCGATAAATTAAAATGTGACCTGAAAGTTACACGGGCCCATAGAGGGTTAATAGAGTTCTGTGTTTTGCCGGCACCTGATACGTGTGATATAGCAATTTCTTCTAATGAGATATAATTAGCGATATTAAAATTTTTTACATCGGCGTGCACAAATATCTTCTTAAAAGCAGCTTTTAACTGCCTAGCAATAGGATTATTGTTACATTCTCCATGTCGTCGTAATGATGAAAAAAATACCTCGATATTATCCTGACTTATTTTATAGTAAGGCACATATTTTAATAATTTTGAATTTCCACATAGCTCGTCATATAAACTTAAAGCGCTTTCTATACAAATTAAAAACTGTAAAACTGGGTTTTCTCCGCGATGTAATAAGTAACTCTACATTCAGTTTTTAACAAAGAAATGTATTCCTTGTAATATTTAAATTTATTTTTAATTAGTTCTATATTAGTAGCTGATGCAGCTTTTTTTAAGCCATATTGTCTCAAATTCTTTAAGTTTACAATGTCAAATAAATCATTAAATAACAATAAAAATTCAGCAGTTGCTGCACACTTCTTAAATTCTTTTAATTTCAAGATATTTTTACAAAATGAGTGAGTGTGTTAAAGATGTACTGAA
>NW_014562927.1:0-521 GCF_001313825.1 Dinoponera quadriceps | reverse complement strand
ATTAGTATCTTTCTCTACTTAATTATTGAAATCAATTTCCTATCACTCGCCTGATTAATTCTTCTTTGCTCTAATTACGAATGGCGGAGCTTTCTGAAAAAATCGAATAACTCTGTTAAAGATGCGAGGATGGAGAAATCAACAAAGAGGTTATAAAACAGTAACGCGATTATTTAATGAAAATTTACGGAATGAAAATAATAAGATCTCTTTAATCCGTATTATTCAAAGTTTCGAGAACATTGGTAGCGTTAAAAGCCGCCCAAGATCTGGTAGACGTAAAACAGCAACAAATAATAATTAGATGTTTTACAGTCTTTCGTTGTAAATCCCCATATTTCCATCAAGCGCGTTGCACAAGAACACGAAATCGGGCATGCACCTGTCAGTAAAATTTTGAAATTGAATAAATGGCATCCATACAAACTCCATTTATGCCAAGAGTTATCCGATGACGACTTTGATAGACGCGTCGAATTTTGTGATCTTATGATGGAGATGATTGTCGACGATCCTCTATT
>NW_014562926.1:0-645 GCF_001313825.1 Dinoponera quadriceps | reverse complement strand
AGCCGCATGGAGCTTAGGCTTGGCTTGATAGATCTGTGCGGCGGCTGCTTCCAACGTGACAGGACGAGTCCGGCTCGTCTATGTGCGATCAGACGGCAAGCGGCTGGACGAGCGAGCGAGCGAGGGAACGTGCGAGCGAGGCGACGGCTGCCGTATCCCGGAAGCAGGGTCCAGAAGAGGAAAGTCGAGTTGCCTGTGGTGTACGGGTGAGTGAAGGAAAACCTTGTACAGCCGCGGGGAAATGACTTAGAGTAGCGCGTAAATTCGAGAGTTGCCGCCACTTCTCGGCGGCAAGGGCGCCTAGGGAGCGCCTAAAAATCACTCGCTGGAGGTTCGTGGCGCCCGACGGGAAGGGTCGCACAGGCTTGTGAGGTGTGGGAGGCCGCGTCGCGGGGCGACAAGGGCCGTACTCGAGGAAGGCTCGAGGTTAGAAATCTCGGGGGCTCCGGCGCAGAGCTCGGTCACCTTCTCAAGTCAAAGTCTGTGCGACAGTCTGCGTAGAAAACCGTCCGCGGAGAGAACAGTCCGCGTAGAGAAAAGTCCGCGTAGAAAAAGTCGGCGTAGAGAAAAGTCCGCATAGAGAAAAGTCCGCGTAAAATAACCGTCTGCGGAGAGTAAAGGCCCAGGATTCATGCGTCGGGTTTA
>NW_014562925.1:0-36763 GCF_001313825.1 Dinoponera quadriceps | reverse complement strand
CCATCTATTGCACCTCCGCACGAACTTTTGCACTCACCCAATACATCATTTCTATTTTCCAAAAAAATGAAAAAAAAAAATTCCTCGAATAGGTATATCTTTTTTTGTCATATAGAACACGTAAAAAAAGTTTTAGCTAAATAAAAAATGTGTCGGTCAATTTTCGACCAAATCTGTACGGTTTCTAAAAGAATGTCCCTTATAAAGAAAGCTGGTTTGGAATACCCTGAGAATTTGTGGGTGTTTTGCATGCTTGAAGTCTTCGAGCGGTCTGGAACATCTTTATCAAAAAGATCAGAATCGAGGTTGAAGGGTCAATACTCGCGTGTACCGAATATATCGCGGTGCGTCTCGTTTAACCATGTGGAAGATAACGCTAATAAATGCTTGACGATCACGAATTGTCTTCGATATTTCAGCTCTTAATTTAAATATACGCTAGAAATATACACTATTAAATATACGCTCATAAGTTAAATATATTACTTATAATATCTAAAGGCGAAAATGCTCGTCAGGGGATGATCTACCGATCGGCCACTGACTACGACTATTCGCGGAGTTTTTTCCGACTCATCAGAGCACTGGGAAAGACGGTCTGCGGACAACCAGAGCTTTGCCGTTGGTGTTGGAGCATAGAGCAAATCTTTTGCCACAGTGATTTACGGGGGAGGGGAGGAGAGGAGGAGGGGATACTTCAAAGAGCGTCTTTGAAGGGTAGTGAATTGTCTGGTTCCTATGCTTCACCAGGCGTAGGAGAATTGAGCTTCGGATGACTCTCAATCACCTTTTGGCCTTCAACTTTGGACTAACGATAGAGACGGTATAGCTCTATTAATTAAATCCCTGCAAGAACTTAGTACATGGTGCTTGGGAAAAATACTAGTCTCGTTAAAATGTCCGAAGAACGGGACGTAAATAACGTGAGAGACAACAGCTATACTTCGATGTTATGTCCGTGGGACAGTAGCGAACATTCCAGCGAAGCCGAGAGTGCCGTTAACAATATTGCTGAGATAACTGCAAAGATTTTAGAGTGTATGAAGTTATACTGCAGAGGTAGCATCTTTCACCACAACGGTCGTATCAAATGTCATTGATAAGAGATAGTTGTTGATGACTGGTCTACGCGGGACACCCAACTTTCACTCATGGCTCCAAATACCACATTCCGATAAACTGCATCGATCTGCAAGCTAAACTGAGGAAGGGTAGCTAGATATGAGAGCAGCTTCTGCTCCCCATGTTAGGGGCGGCTACGAACAGCATCTGCATCTATGTCAGTAACGGCTGATTTCGGTACCGAAGAAGGCAATGGAAAACCACTTCGATTATATTTTTCCAGGATATCATTATAGTGAGGAATCAAATACAAACGGCTCCCATTTCCGGGAGGCTCTTAAATGGGCAGAGGGTGCGAAGAATATCCCGGCTCAAAATAGTGAAATCAAAATGACGAGTGAATACATGGAGTGTCAGAAACCTCTACGCGACAGATAAACTGAATAACGCAATAAAGGAAATAAAAAGACACAAATTAAGGTCATGAGAATTAATGAATTGAAATGGTATAGGAATATGTTCTTTGGAAGGGGGAACCATATACTATTTGGTCATTACGAAGACCGACATTATTGAAATCGGTCGCAATAGTTCAATTCCGAGTACACAAAGTATGTTAAAAATGTTGTGCCGATTTCGGATAGGATTATGTCACTTCAACTCTAAGGTCAGCCTTTTGATGTAAATACGAGGGTGGATCAAATATAAACGAACCTTTTTAAATTACGCGCCCATCGGCGGCGTGAGAGGCCTGCAACGTTTTGAAGAGTGGAGAGGGGTCATGTAGACATAGACTTATACAATAGACTGCGCATTCCATATAACCCGGTGAGGCCAACATCTCAGAAGTGGGGGTAGGGTTCTGGGGAAACCATCTCACTCTAACATCGTGCTGTCTCTCTTTCTTTGGAGGGAGTACAAAGTGAGAGTGGGGAGAAACGGGGAAGAAGGCGTAAGTGCCGCATCGCTTGTACCGACCCGAGCAACGCGTGTTTCTTCTTTTAACAAACGTAAAAGGACTATCCCCACTCTCACTTCGTACTCCCTCCAAAGAGAGAAAGACAGCACGATGTTAGAGTGAGATGGTTTCCCCAGACCCCTACCCCCACTTCCGAGATGTTGGCCTCACCGGGTTATATGGGATGCGTACTCTATTGTATAAGTCTATGCATGTAGAAAACAGTAATAACGTTGGCACGCCACGTGCTTCTTATTCTCAGCAACAATCACAATGAGCGAGAAGGAGATACACCCCGCAGTTGCATAACGTGTTATTATTAAGTTTGTCGTCAACGAAAATGTAAATGCTGCTGAAATTCGGCGTCGTTTAACTCCCACAGTTTGGGGAAAGAACCCTTTCATAAGCTCGGATGAAGCAGTAATGTAACGAATTTAAGAAAGGACGGGACCGTATTGAAAACATTGCCCACCCGTGCCGTCCCTGCACCAGCGCAGAACACCGAGACTGTTCGAGAACTCATCAAAGGTGATCGGCACTTCCATATGTTTGGGCCATTCAAGGAAGCCCTTGGTGGACAGCGCTTCACAACGAACGAGGAGACGCAGCAGTTCGTGTGCAATTGGTTTGATACACGTCGGCGAACTTTTTATGATACCGGGATTAAAAAATTACCAAACCGTTGGAGGAAGTGTATAGATAAGATGGGGGATTATGTAGAAAAATGTAAATCAGAATTGACTTCGAAAATTATATGGTTTTCTTTTGCAAAAGGCTCGTTTATATTTGATCCATCTTCGTATATATCATTCAAATATACGCACCAACGTCTAAAAGGAAATATGACGAAAAAGTCGAGAAATTCTATAACTCCTTTGAAAACACGCTTGGTCTTGAAAGCGACGTCATCAACTTAATAATCGGAAATTTTAACGCTAAAATAGGTGAGGGAAAATCTTCGGATATTGTTCGCGATTACGGCTTGGGTAGGCGTAATGATAGAGGAGATAGATTGTATGACTTCTGTCAACAAAGAGAAATGGTAATAGATAACATGGTTTAAACTTCCGAAGCGACGCCTACATACATGGAAGTCCACTCTGGACTTTTCAGATAATCCCGAGCCTATTAAAAATCAAATTAATTACCTACTGATAAATAAGCGTTTCAAAAATTACATAAAAAGAGTAACAACCTACTCCGGGCATGGACTCAGACCATAATCTACTGGTTGCTGATATGACTCAAACTAAAAACTATTCGGAAGAAGTCTTACATTAGGAACTTTCGAAACTATGTAATCCGAATATTAGTAATGTTGCGGAGGACAGTCTTAAGGAAACCTAAGAAAGATAGCATCAACCAACACAACCATTGATATACCAGGTGTATGCATAAGTTTTTTCCGTTTTAAGTAAGAGATGGTGCCAGCGAAAAGTACGCAGCGCATTAATTTGACACATACGTCATTTTGTTCGTCTGACATTTAAAACTACAAACACACACAAGTTGAGTCCGCCAAAAACTAGCGTCTTTGTTTTATCGTTCAGTGATCATGTCGAGTTTTGTGCCTGAAAAAGAACATTTGCGGCACGCATTGCTTTTCTTATTTAATCAAAAGAAAAAGGCTGTTGAAAGTCATCGTTTGCTGGTAGAAACATATGGTGAACACGCTCCATCGATTAGAACATGTGAGACATGGTTTCGACAATTTAAAAATGGTGATTTCAATGTGAAAGACAGTGAGCGCTCTGGTAGACCACAAAAATGCGAAGACGAGCAATTGTAGGAGTTATTGGATGATGACCCAACTCAAACTCAACGGCAATTAGCAGAAGCATTACATGTATCACAAGAAACAATCAGCAGACGTTTACGAGCAATGGGAAAGATCAATAAACTCGGTAAATGGGTCCCACACAATTTGAATGAACGTCAAATGGAAAATCGCAAAGTCACTTGTGAAATGCTGCTTCAACGCCACGAAAGGAAATCATTTTTGTATCGAATTGTGACGGGTGACGAAAAATGGATTTATTTTGAAAACCCGAAGCGGAAAAAATCGTGGCTTTCACCTGGCGAAGCCGGTCCATCAACACCAAGGCCAAATCGCTTCGGCAAGAAGACCATGCTCTGTGTCTGGTGGGATCAGAGCGGTATTGTGTATTATGAACTCTTGAAGCCCGGCGAAACCGTTAATACACAACGCTATCGCCAACAAATGATTAATTTAAACCACGCATTAATCGAAAGACGACCGGAATGGGCCAGAAGACATAGCAAAGTGATTTTGTTACACGACAATGCGCCGTCTCACACAGCAAAACCAGTGAAAGACACCTTGAAATCGCTTGGATGGGATATCCTTCCGCACTCGCCGTACTCCCCAGACCTGGCGCCATCTGACTATCACCTCTTCGCATCAATGGGGCACGCGCTCGCAGAGCAGCACTTCAGCAATTTCGAGGAAGTTGGAAAATGGCTCGACGAATGGTTTGCCGCAAAAGACAAGCAGTTTTTCTGGCATGGTATTCATAAATTACCTGAAAGATGGGTGAAATGTGTAGAAGCCGATGACCAATATTTTGAATAAAAAAAAAATTAATTTCCCTTGAAAATTACGTGTTCTTTTTTACCAAAAAACCGGAAAAAACTTATGCATACACCTGGTATTAAGTGCTTGAATTAATTCTCGCTGTTGACTAATAGATGTCAGTAGTTGTGCTATTTCAACATGGCCGAAAGTGACTGTTGACATATATGAAAGTACTGTCAATAGGCTTTAATAATCAGAATGTGACATTAGATCGTAGTGCAAAGAACACAATTTTATTATATTGAAGATGTCGGGTTTCGTACCAAAAAGAGAGCATTTGAGGGAAACATTGTTTTTCTGCTTTCATCTCAAGAAATCTGTTGCTGAAAGTCATCGTTTGCTAGTGGAGGCTTATGAGAAACATGCTCTATATTAAATAACTTGCAGAAATTGGTTTAGACGATTCAAAGACAACGATTATGACGTGAATGACAAAGAGTCATGACGCTCTGGTCAGCCGTAAAAGTTTGAAGATAGAGAATTGGAGGAATTACTAGGAAAAGATTCATATCAGACGTTCAAAGAATTGCCGGAAACATTAAATGTTGGTGAATCAACCGTTAGCAAACGTTTAAAAGCAATGGGAATGATCCAGAAGCTAGGAAACTGGGTACCACATGAATTGAGAGAAAGAGACACTGCGAAACGTTTGACCATTTGTGAATTGCTGTTTCAAAGCAAAAACGGAAGTCGTTTTTGCATTGAATTATGACTGGTGATAAAAAATGGATTCGTTACAACAATCCTAAGCGCAAGAAATCATGAGTGCGTCCCGGCGAACCATCAACATCAACACCAAAACAGGTTATTCATGGAAAGAACGTCATGGTGTGAATTTGGTGGGATCAAGTCGGTGTAGTATATTATGAACTGCTGCAATTGAGTAAAACCATCAATGCTAAACGCTATCGACGACAACTGCTCAATTTGAATTGAGCACTCAAGGAAAAACGCCCGCAATACGCCAAAAGACATGACAAAATTATTCTTCTTCATGACAATGTTGCCACACCAGTGAAGGAAATCTTGGAGGCACTTGGATGTCTTACCCCACCCGCTCTATTCAACAAACGTTGCTCCTTCAGATTATCATTTATTCGATCGGTGCAGCATGGCGTTTCTGAGCAGCACTTCAGTTTTTTCGAAGATATAAAAAAATGGCTCGTTGACTGGATCGCTTCGAAAGAACATGAATTTTTCTACTGCAGAATCCATGTGTTACCCGAAAAGTGGGAAAAGGTTGTAACTTCCGAAGGAAAATATTTTGAATAAGATATAATGTACCGTTCTTTTGAAATAAACATGAGTTTTTGTAGCAAAAACGAGAATTAATTCAAGTACCTAATAAGTTTGCAGTAGAATTTAATTAAACAACATATTGTTGAAGTTGGTGCACACCTGAATGCAGACAAACGGATAGAAAAGAAATCATGGATGACAGATAACATTTTATTGTTAATGGAGGAACGAAAACTGCATAAAAACAATAGATCAGAATACAAAAGGTTGCAAAGCATAATAAAAAGAGAGATAAGAGTTGTATTTATGGATATTAAAACAATGCAAAGAGAAAGAAAAACTGGATTTGAGGAATGATCCGTTCAGCATGCATAGGAAAATGAAGGAAGTGGCTAGTCTTCAGAAAATATCTACGACCATATTAGATGACACAAACAAAATAATTTTAGATAAAAAAAAATTCGAGGCGCCTGGGAATCATATATAATGCAATTCTCCGAAAACTCTAGAATCAATGTACGGGTTGATTAAACTGACTTTGAAGACTCGAAAATCCTAAAATCCGAAATCTCTAAATACCATTTCCATTGATAAAAACAGGAAAGCCTCAGGTTCAGATGGAATTCCGCTAGAACGATTAAATTGATAAATGAAGACAATCTAGATCTGATAGTGAAATTGTTTAATCAGATTTATAACACCGGTTAGTTCTTAGCTCTCTTAAAACGAGTAGCTTACGTCGACATTTATCATCATCTCAAAGAAACAACATCCAAAAAATACAATGATTACCGTCTAATAAGCCTAATAAATCACATGTTGAAAACTTTCCTGTGCATAACCCATGCCCGCATTTGATTCAAATGCGAGTTAGATATGAATGTTTAACAATTTAGATTCAAAACTGTTTCAGATTCAAAAATGTTTTCGGAACGCGAGAAGCACTTTTTGCTTTTAATGTCTTTTAATAGAAATGTGGAGACCACTGCAAAGATGTATTCGTGTATTTTATCAATTATGAGAAGGCATTTGATAAAGTGCAACATTTAAAGCTAATACAACTGCTTCGTGAGGCCAGATTAGATGGCAAGGACATCCAAATCATAAAAAAAATGTGTACTGGCAACAGAAGGCCGAAGTTAACTTTGAGAATTCAAAAACATCAGAACTTGAGATCCAAAGAGGAGTCCAACAAGGACTGTGTACTGTTTCCATTGTTTTTTAACTTATATTCGGACAGAATTTTCAAAGAAACTACACCTGATCTGGAGATAGGAATAAAAATTAAAGATGTTCGAATGAACATCGTTAAATACACCGATTACACTGTAATCCTGTCAATCAACGGACAACATCGAAGATTTTCAACTGTTTCTAAATAAAATCTCCAAAATGTAAGGAATCAGGCCTAAGCATTAATATTGAGAAAACGAAGTTCATGATTTTTAGTCAGGAGAAACATGACGCCGCCCCTTTTCAACTCGATAGTAGGCAGATTAAACGGGTGAGTTCATTCAAGGACCTTGGATGCCTAATCATCAATGACCTAGACCCCGACCGTGAGGTTCAAAGCCGAATAGAATGTG
Source organism: Dinoponera quadriceps (assembly GCF_001313825.1). Lineage (NCBI taxonomy): Eukaryota > Metazoa > Arthropoda > Insecta > Hymenoptera > Formicidae > Dinoponera > Dinoponera quadriceps. The sequence goes on along the minus strand of NW_014562925.1, from coordinate 29,322 downwards.
CGCGCTCTACTTTCCTCAAAATAAGAACGATATTTTGCGACAACAATCTCAACCTAAAGCTCCGACGGAGAATGGCTAAATGCTGCGTTTGGTTCACTCTCTTACATGGTATGGAGGTATGAATTCTCAAAGTGACCGTGATGAATCATCTGGAGGCTCTCGAAATGTAAATATTCAGACGAATGCATAAGATCTTATGGATGGATCGAATAATGAATGAAGAGGTCCTATGGAGAGCTAACACCAGACGTAAACTGCTCAATATTATCAAAAGCAGGAAAATTGCATATCTAGGTCACATATTGAGGGGAAATAAATATACTCAAGGGTAGGATTGAGGGGCGTCAATCCTATTTTTGAGTATTAATTGCAGAAGTTGATTAAGGTTGGCCTTTAATAAGGCATTTAAGGTTGGAAGGAAACAGCTCATCTGGCTTCGTAACATGAGGGTATGTACCGGTATCAGAAATGTGGGAGACCTGTTTCGAACAGCAGAGGATAGAGAGGAATTTGCCATGATAGTCGCCAACGTCTGGGGGATCAGACACGGCAAATAGAGAAGAAGAAGAATTACAAAGAGAATTGGAGATAATCGCAGAGAATTCGCATGATGTTAGAGATCACAAAAACTTATAGGACATATCAGGCCAACACCCCAACAAAAAGTCCCGAAACCTCAATTCCAAAATGACGAGAATGGAGATACACTCCACTAGTCTGGGGCTATTCATTATCCTGATTCTTCTTACGGAACGTGATTGTAACATTTCACCGTCTCCGATGTCTAATATGCTAAATTGTCAGAGTGAAGAGAACAGTAGATGTAAGCAAAGACGACATAATGCGGAGAGTATTCCAGGCATAGTTCTAGGCAGAATCCTGGTCCGTTTATTAAAGATATTCATATTTACAGATGCGTTTCGTTCGCGAGCATACACCGGATGGATGATAGATATTCTGCTCGTGGTTGCTCAGCGAGATCGTAGTCCGTCGGACGCAGTATCGACAAAACGGCGAATCGTTGGATGCCGTTCGCTTGATACGATGCGCGGGCGTGGTTTGATAGGCGCGACACAGCACACCATTATCGGTTTGCGTTTCGAAACCTCTTTCAAAGAGATTTTAAAGGAAGGTGGCCGTGCTGACATAGCGGAATAATTTATCACGTTGTTCCATAAGAATCGAAAGCCGTACTAACACGGCGCACAGTGGACGGAAAGGTACTCTAGGTGGACAAAAATCGCTAGACGGCATAATTTTTAACCGATTTTAGTACTTTTTTTTTTAATTTACTCGTTATGAATTTATCTATCGCTGTGCAAGCCATTTTTCTTTTAATGTAGTATGCCGCGTATTCACTAGACTGTGCTCTTTCAGATTATTACTTTTTTCAATCGATGCAACATGGCCTTGCTGACCAGTACTTCAAAACATATGATAAAATACAAAATGGCTCGATGAAAGGATTACTTCGAAACATAAACATTTCTTTTATCGTGGAATCCACTTATTGCCAGAAAAGTGGAAAAAAGTTGTAGCTAGCGGTAAAAAATAGTTTGAATAAAATATAATTTAACTTCCCTCTAAAATAAATATGTTTTTTTTGCAAAAATTCCCGTAAAGTAACCGGGACACTTAATATATTTAGAAAATTTTAAATTCAGCTTCAGATACTTCATAACCAATGAAATGAACTGTACAGCATCTGAAAATGAATTTAAGACGGTTTTATATACAAAATCTGTCTATGAATACCTGTCTTAATTTCCTAAATTGCCCGGGGAAGATGAGGGGGAGGGGGGAGCAGTGTGGCAACTAGGACAATCAAATTGGACAAACATATAAGTAATCAATAAGTTGATGAAAAGCCGCCCAAATACAAATAAAATGATTGAATCTGAGGCCACGCGCTTCAACATGAAGAATACGACAACGAGGAACTACGTTAAGGTAGCCTATATAATATTACGTTTTCGATTTTCGAAATTCTCCATTAATCCCAAGTTCAACGTAGGAATTGGTAGGATTAATATAGTGTTCTTCATTTTAAGGCCTGAAAAGGCACGATTATTTCGTAATTATTTCATATCTTTATCTCTATATATTCTAATTATATTTCTTCTTTATTTTTAATTTTAATAAGCGATATATTAATTACGAATCTTACACACCTGCTGATAAAATATGTTTTGCAGAGTAAGAATGTTTTCATTTTAATGAATTATTACATGCACTCGTATATAATCGGAATATTTTGCGTAAAGAGATAAGATATTTGTTTTTGCAATCTGTAATAGTATTTTTACTTATTTGATATAAATCTTCATTCCAAGAAATGTAGAGAGCATACATCGAAAATTTGTCGTTTGTAATATATGAAAGTGGTAATCAATTAAATTATTGTTTATTTATTCTGCATTTGCAGTTCATTCATACTTTTACTTGAGGTTTATAACTGTATATATTTGTATATAACTGTTTTTTCTCATTCTTTGCAATCTCTAACTTCTGTCAAAGTTGGCAACGTCAATAAATGATGAAGTGTAAAAGAGGAAAATTTGTTATTTTATTTACCTATTTACTTATTAATTTTAATTATTCCGTTTAACCCCATGCTTTCTCATGTTTACATTTTTAAATATTTTATACGTACAATGTTATTGAGCTTCTAACCAATCATGATGCGAATCCGTTGAAATTATGATAATTTGGAACGCTATAATTTCATTGAAAAGCTATCTGAGTGACTATATCGACAAATCCGAGGTTATCATTTAGATGCGCGCACCTTTGGGCAAGCAACCCATCGTAATGGGTCGTATGTTATTGCAATATTCTATACATATTGCATTTTACATGAACATAAGGAAACTCATTGGCTGATTGGTGCTGCGTTTGCTAACAATCGACCAAAAGCAAATTCAAATGACCACTTCTCAGCAATGTTTACACATGTTCAAATGTGATATCAAACAATTTTTGCGTTGTTTCGTGACTATCAATAAGACATGGATCATTACAGACATGGATCATTACACACCGAAGACCAAAGAACAATCAAAAGAATGGACAGCACTCAGTGGACCAGTTCCGAAGAAGGCAAAAAGACTCCATTAATCTATATAAATATATATAAAATTAGAAAGGTTATGGTAACTGTCTTTTGAAATTCTCGTGGAATAATTTTCATTGACTACTTCAAACACAATAAAATAATAATAGGCCAGTATTGTACACCGTTATTGGATCGTTTGAATAACAAATTTAGAAGGTCTGATCTCATTCAATTCATAATACAATCGTTCCTGACGCTACGCGTCGCAATGCCAAAAGGGAGATAACAAATGTACATTCTGAAATCTGGCCAAAAATTGCATCTGACACCGAGGTAAGTTGTAGACTGCGGTCCGATTCTTGCTTATAGCGCCGTAAGCGTCATTCTATTTTTATTATTCATTATATGCCAAAGAAAGATAGAATGACACCTACAGTACAGTAAGAATCGGACCGCCGTCTTAAGGCAGTATTAACCCCTTAACCTACAATGACGGGCAGAGCCCGCGTACGATGGTCGGGCCAGAAGTGAATATTACGTGGAATATTTGATATGCAATTACAGCCTGATGCAATAATTGTTTATTACAAATTGTTTATTACAAAATATTTATTTATACAAAAATCCAAAATACAAAATTAGTAATCTGTAACGGTATGATATAGTTCAAAGCATTCCGGTACATGTAACGGAACTTTACACTTTTTACACTCCCATGTTGTTTCTTTACGTTTTTTATGTTTGTGACAAACTGTACAACGTTTTGACGGTCTTGATTTAGAGGGTGTTGGATCAATGTGCTTTGGAAAATGAGCCCAGTCCTTCGCGTACAGTCTGTCTGGCGCGAGCTTGTATACGATTTCGGCCCAACATCTTCGAATCTAAATCGTAGGTTAAGGGGTTAATAGTCAGATATTATATTTATGACTGTCTTAAGTCCATCTTCAAATACTGTACGGTTCATTTCATTGGCTATGAAGCATGAACTTAACGAAGATGAACATATCGAAGATGAACTTAACTCTTATCGGTCATAAGTCACTTCTCACGTGACAACAATACTTCATCGCTGCGGTCGTACGTCACGTAGGAGGTGACAAGTTATTCGCATATTATTCGCATATTTACCGAAACCAGCTACAGTGAGAATCACGCATAAAAAGCTAGCGTCCGATAAGGGTTAAGACGATTCACGTCAATTCTGCGAGACAAATTTATTAAAAATGGTGGATGACAAAATGAGAGCATGTGTAATTGCAGAAAAATAGATCGAATTTGCGACGGTGCACGGTGTAAACAAAAATTTTCAGCACAATTTGAAAAGAGAGATATAAAAGTACAGAATTTCCTCTTTAAAGTGCTTTTTTATATATCTCGGTACGACTATTTCTTGAGGAATTATTCACATTTAAAGTAAAAAAGTGCTTTTTTTTCAAATGGGAACATTTCGGCAAAAAATTATCGTATCGAGATGAATAAAAAAACATTCTAAAGAGGAAACTCTGTACTTTCGCATGCTTTTTATCTTACTGAGTTACGGCATTTGACTTTCGCCATGTGTTGTTACAAACTCGACTATTATTTTTCAATTTTGCATACTTTCGATTTATCATCTGCCATTTTCGAAAAAAAAAAACCATTACCCATTATTACACTGAATTTCCGAAAACAAGAAATCCGAATCTTTAAAATGTTTTTTTCATCCTATTAGCTTGTGACGTGACGGCTTAAAGTGCCCATCACAAAAGACAAATGCCTCCAAGGAGGTCTTATTACGGGGAGGGAGGTGCGTTCCTCGTGAGCGCATAATTGGTACGGAAAAATGAGAAAAAAAGTTATATGCGCATATATACAGTTATAAGCCTCAAGCAAAAGTATGAATGAACTGCAAATGCAGAATAAATAAGTAATAACAATTTAATTGATTGCCACTTTCATATATTACAAACGACAAATTTTCGATATATGCTCTCTACATTTCTTGGAGTGAAGATTTACATCAAATAAGTAAAAGTACTATTACAGATCGTAAAAATAAATATAATATCTCTTTACGCTATATATTCCGACTATATAGGAGTGCATGTAATAATTCCTTAAAATGAAAACATTCTTACTCCGCAAAACATATTTTATCAGCAGGTGTGTAAGATATGTAATACCCCCCCCTCTCCTTCGCCGGGCAATTTAGGAAATTAAGGCAGGTATTCATAGTCAGGTTTTATAAATGAAACCGTTTTAAATTCATTTTCACTATGAGCTTTTACCGCCTAGTCAAACAATTAATTCCGAACTCTACTGTGAAAAACTGGAAAAATTACAAGAAGCAATTGAGAGGAAACGGCCAGAATTGATCAATTAGGTTTCTGCAGAACTCTTTTAATGGTCTAAAGCTGGCTTCAAAAGAGGCCGGTGAAAATCACTCATGTAGTTTTTTGACCAGTATTGTTTACAAAAAATTATAATGTAAAGTTGGGCTTACGGAGCTATATTCTATATTAGGTGAAATTTAACAATCTTTGTCAACGAAACAACATAGCTGAGAAAACTAAAACTGTCATTCAAATGCTTTTTGCGACGAAAGTTCAAGATCCATTGACGACTTCACTTGATGTTTATTGTTTTTCCTTTCCTCTACGAAGGACTGTACCGTGAACAACAGTTCCGTCAAGGAACTTGCTGTTCGATTCTAGCACACTTACTCAGGAGCGGTAGCGTTGCTCCTTGGAGACGTTGATGCTCGAAGATGAGGAAAACGACATGATAGTCGTTCCCTGGGCCGAAACCAGCGATGGAAGAGGCGTCTGCCTCGCGTTATATGTATTTCCCTCATAGACAGTAGACCAAGAGCCTGGTCTTGACTACTACGAGAAGCTGTATTCTCGGAGGAAAATACTAGAGAAGGTCTTGATGGACTCCTACCGACCACCGGCAGCGATGCACCCGTCGCTTTTCCTCAAACACTAGAATAGCTATTGGAGAGACCAAACACGATCGCTAAACCGAGTATACCTGATATAAAGAGCCGCCAACTAAAAACCTGGAAATTGTAAAAATAATTTCAAAAATACGGCTGACGTATGCCGCTACCGAAAACACCAGAGTTACGCTCTGAACCAGAAAACTGACCCAACGATAAGGTGATATACGAGCGCCTGTAGATGTATTCTAGCGAGAATATATTTTCTCGCGAGCGAACAAGATGGCGCGTTGCCGCGGCGTGGAGATCGCAGCAATTACGATGGAGCGATCGAACTTACTCGCGAGTACGGCACGCTTGGCTGCGTGAAGATCCGGCAACCACGCTATGCTGTAGGATAACATCGGCAACCGGATCCTTGTAGAATCCGCAACAGTGTGCACCATTTGAATTTATACAAAATTTAATTCTTTTACGAAAACTCGTGAAAACTTTCTAACATGTCGTCTTTAATGTTGCTGACGACTTTTTCAATAACTGCTACTAAATCAGGCACTATTTTTGCAAAATCGATAATTTTACTTATCCATATAACCATTTAGCTAGAGACGTGCCTTGTCCGCGTAAATTATCAATTTTTCATTAAATTCTTCATCCTCAAACATTCCATTTATCGTCTTGCAAAATTCCACACGTTTTGTCATAGCGCGTTCGGTTGGTAATTGATGAGATGTTATTTTATACGGATGTATTTTCAGAAAATGTTTTAAAATCTTGTATAACGTCGTTTTTAATATTTGAAGGGCTTGAGCAGTTTTCTAAATAGAAGCATTTGAATTCTGTCCAAAATAATTCTTAATTTCTTCAATATTTCTCCTTTTACAGCTATAGACACGGAAAGATCTGGTAGATCGCGTTCACGGTCTTGGATAATTCCATACTGTACAAAATTACCAATAATTCTGTTAAAAACAACACAAAATATTATTTTATACAGGTTTATTGCTAAAAAATTAAATGACGTGACGTATAAGTTTAAATAAATAATGAATTCTGACATTTTAAATGTGTTTTCATTTGTAATTTTATATGTTCCGTACTTAATATGAAACCACAATGTCAGATTATTCATTTTGACATGCACAAACTTGCTTCTATCATAGCTAGAATAAAACTGCAGACCCTCAGGCGGATGACCGTTAACCGTAAGATACTTTCTAAAGTCATGAAAGGGAGAATCAATTGTTTAGTTTCAGCAACTTTTCATGAGACACCCTCGAGTATCAGGTGTATAAATTAATTCGTGCCGTTTTTTCGCAAACTTCGACTTTATTTTTCAATGAGATGAATACATTAATTAATCATTGAGATATTTTCCGTTAACATCGATGACCATTCGCCATCTATCAATCATCTTTCGGATTCCATCGCGATAAAAACTTGTTAGCTTTGAAGCGATGAAGTCATCGACGATGTTTTAAACGTCTTCAATTAAGTCCAAGTGTGTATCCGATAAAGAATGTTGCAATCACCAATGCAACCACCAAGACCAAAATAAATGGTAGTCTGAAGGGACTATGTCTGGCAAATATGCCGCGTGAAGGAGAATTTGCCAGCCTAAGTTTAACATGGTTTCCTTCGTGATTTCTGCTGTGTGCGGCTTAGTATTGGAGCAAAATGATCTTATGATTGCCTTGTCTAGTAAATGGTTGTATTTCCTCAATTGCATCGCTCAAACGGATTAATTGTTGTTGGTAAAACTCTGCTTTAATTGTCTGACCTGGTTCAAAGAGCTCATAGTACAGCACACTTTTCTGGTTCCACCATAAGCAAAGAAGAAAATGCTTCTTGCCGAAGCATTTAAGTTTTGCTGTTGACGTCGTCAGTTGGCCAGAATCCACCCATGATTTTTTACGTTTAAGATTATCATACATAATCCATTTTTCATCGCCAGTTATGATTTTATGCAAAAAATTCTGTTTTCGTACTCTAGCGAGCAAAGAAATTACGTGGTCAACCGACGATTTTTGTTGTCAACAGCCAGTTCATGTGGAATCTACCTTCCTTTTTTGTGAATTTTTCCTGGTGCAATCGAACCGAAAGCGTTGGTTGCGTCACTCCAAGCTGCTCGACAAGTTCTTTTTATGTTTGAGTCGGGTTCTCATGAAGTAACGCCTGTAGTTCATCGTTTTTAAATTTGCGAGACTGCCCAGCACGTGGTTGATAGTCAACACTGAAATCACGGTAAATCGTCTCGAAAACGAATAAATCATTTTCTGCACGTTCTTTTACTCACTACACCGTAAGCGGAAGAAATCATTTCGGCTGCCTCAGAAGCGTTTTTATTGAGATTAAACACAAAACGCATGCAATGTCGAATATGCTCTTTGTTATAGGCCATAATATTTACTACTGATTTTTAAAGTTATGTTGCTTAAATGCCAAATTACATGGCACATTTTAATCTTAAATGTCAATACTCAAAAATAGTAAAAGAATGCGACAACAACTTAAATTCAAATAATTTATATTTTTGTGCAAAGTTGGGCGGTATGAATTAATTAATACATCTAATAGCTTGTTGAGTTACACCAAGTTGTTCAGCAAGTTCCTGTTACACCTAACAAGGATTTTCGTTCAATAGCTCCAATTCCTGGTTTTCAAATTTTCCTATACCACTGCGTTCTCGATCAATAAGAAATCGCCACTTCGAAACTTCTGAAACTACTTTTTATACTTGTTTTTATAAATTTTGGTCACAAGTTATGGGTCATAACACTTTTACCCAAAACGGAACAAATAATTTCAGTAACCTAAACAACAATTGAAACGTAAAAAAGATGCAATGCCTCTGATGTACGCGCGCCTACTCTTATTCTTTCTTTTTTTCTTTTATCTCATAGTCTGGCTCTTCTTTTCTTCTATTAACATTTTGCAACCCGTCGACGGCATGGTGCCGTTGCGCTCATTTCGACGTTCCGTTCCGTCGACGGCACTATGCCGTCGCGATCTGACAACATTGGTTTTATCGATAAATCGAAACAAATACAGTTTTAAGCAACTGGCAACATGCAAAACAGATGAATGATTCGTAGCTATGTCAAAACAAGTGAAGATCGCTCCAAGTGTTAGGATGGTTCTTTCAGAGCTAATCTTTCTATTCAAGTCGATCGACAGATCTTCCCAGTGTAAGATTGTGAGTTGAGGAAAAGCAAAAAATGTTATCTAACACAGATTTTTTTTCAAATAAAGAAATTCAAGATATAAAAGGTAAATACGACTACAATCTCTTACAATCAGTCACAAACAGTCATTGGTTTATTATTTATCAATCGTACNTTTATTTATCTACTGTTCGGTTTCGTATTATGCCGTATTTTATATTATTTTGTTTCATATTATATGGTCATAGATGATGTATCACCGATATTTCGTCGACGTGTCTTGAGACGAATTTCGTTAGAATCATCAGACGATGAGAATATTAATTTATATCCGCGGAGAAAAAAACAATGTTTGCAAGCACATGTAAACGAAAAGAGAAGTTTTCTATTCTTTTATTAATCCTCTTGATATAATTTATACGTTTAAAAAATCGATTGTATCTATGTTTGACTTTTCTCCAGCTCAAAATAGACCATGATATTAATGGTCTCAGAAAGTAAAGCTCTCACAGAAAAGTTAATTTTCATGGTGTTTAGTAACAGAGAAAAAAATAAACCTCACGATAAAAGTTGTTTGAATACGCTAGGTTCAATAGTTTTTTAGACAAATCAACATTTGTATAAGAAAATCAACCAAATAAACGCAGCTACTTGCATATTATGTCTTCGAGAAGTTCGAACACATTAGTCAAGCGTCTTCGGGTGGGCCGCGGACCGCAAAGTGTTAAGTATTTTCTATTTTTTATTACGTATTTTCTAATACGTACGAGGGCAAATCAATAAGTACCCGTATTAGTAATGAAAATGCAAGTTTTTCACAAAAATTTTTTTTATTTTTCAACGTAATCCCCTTTTAGGAGGATGCAATTTTCCCAATGCCCCTGCCATTTTTTAACTCATCTGAAAAATACGATTTGTCGAACTGTGCAAAGTAGGCCCCCGTTTCGGCGATGACCTCCTCTTTCGACGTGAATCTCTTTCCACTATTTCTCTTCTTTCGAGAATATGATGGATGCGGCAATTCGTAGCGTAATTCGACCAATTTGGCTGTGGTGACTGCGGAAGAGTGAGTCGGTGCATTATCGTGATGGGACAACACTTTTTTTTCGCCAAATGGGGCCGTTTCTTCTTTAATTCAACATAGAATCGGCCCGATAAATCAGCATAGTACTGCACCGTGATAGTTTTTCCCTTCTCCAAAGAGTCGATGAAGATAACGCCTTGCGCATCCCAAAAAACAGTGGCTATCACCTTTCCGGCCAATGGGATCGTCTTGGCCTTCTTCGGAGCACGGATGAAGTCCACTTTTTAACTGTTCCTTGGTCTCCGATATGTAATGATGGATCCATGTTTCATCAACGGTTACAACTCGATGCAAAAACTCCTGCGGATGCGCTTAAACAGTCCCAAACATTGCTTCGAAATTGATAGCCGCATTCGCTCGTTGTCTACTGTGAGCAATCGCGGTACTCATCCGGCCGACAGCTTTTTCATTCCCAAGTTATCATGCAAAATATTGAAGGCGGTTCCGTACGACACGCCTACAATCTCTGCTACTTCACGCACTTTCGTTCGGCGATCAGCGAAAATCATATCATGGACCTTTTTGACAATTTCCTCAGTAACCACGTCGCCGGGCGGCCTGGGCGCTCCTTATCAAAAACAGGTAAACAACCACGCTTGAATTCGTTGAACCAATATCTGACGGTTGCCATAGATGGTGAAGGGTTCCCATAGATGATATCCAACTTCGTTTTTCTATCCAAAAATAAAACGCAAATCACGGATCAATATTGCTCTTTTTCCATTGCATCGAGAAACACGGTCACTACAAATTGCTGTCAAATCAAAACTATTGCATGAATCACTCTGAAATTTTATATGGCGTTGTTTGAAAGATGGCAGTACACGGTGGTATTGCCAAACTGCATCAGCAACGCCGTCTGTCTTCAAATACGGGTACTTATTGATTTGCCCTCGTATTTCTTTATATTTTCTCCTCTTTCTCTCTCACTATTTTATTCTCCTTTATTTTACTCATCGCTATTGTCTAACTTTGATATGTTTTCCGCCTGCAAACAATTCATTCAAGTATTTTGCAAGAGCTTTAATAGATGGTTCCGAGCAAATCCAAAATACCAAAGAAGTCTCGCGGGAATAACCGAGCGAATTTATTTTGTCCGAATTTTGGTAACAGATCTTGTATATTGTAGTATCGAGGTATGTTAGTGTGTCACGTTAAAAGAGTATGACGGTCTTGCACAAGCTGAGCGCAATTGTCAGCACGGTTGAAACAATAAAATTTTAGAAAATTATGTTTTTTTTTGTTAATAATCGGCTACGAGAGCGAACACACATAAGAAATAATGCCGATTTGTGATATAATAGTATATAAAAGGAAAATTTAGAGTTAAAGATAGTTGCCTGCCAGAGCTAGTCAAAATTATAACGAGCGTAGTAACATCGTAACGTTATATCGTTAGCATTGAAAATGCGATTATTAATATATCATGCATAAAATATGCACGTTAAACAAACTTCTCTACATTTATTACTCACTTTTCAACGCATATATATACAATTGATTTTAATTTAAAGAAGTCAAAGATAGAAAGCCTCCGAAACATTTCATATGACTATGTCAACAGTCAATAATATTCGCGCGATTTTCATAACTTTGCACAAACCTGGTAGATAAATAATTGTTATTTATTGTTATTTGCTGTTTCCAGGAAATCCCAGAAACAGTTTCTACTAATTAAGAAAGATTCCGGATGTATGTCAAAAATGGCCTTTTTTAATATTCTTCTTCAGTCCCAATATAATAATAATTTTTTTATTTTCCTATATTTACAAAATATAATAAAAATACATTTTCTTAAATTTTATTGCATTAATTCGATACATCCCTGAAAAATATCTGAATTGTATCTAAATATATTTTCATAGTACCTGTATCTAATTATTTATCTTAAATTTATATTTACGAGGGTAGATTGAAAAGTTTCTAGAATGGCAATGAAAACAAAATAAATATAATTCAAGCTATATTTTATTTTTTAATATAATTCCCTCGTAGCTCAATATATTTGGTTCAACGTTTCTCCAGCTTCTTGATTCCTCCCCGGAAGTGACTTTCTTCGAAGTCTCCAAAATAACCGTTTATAGCGTCGATCAGCTCTGTATTTGATCGAAATTTCTTTCCACCTAGGAATGTTTTAAATTTCAGGAACAGAAAACCTAAGGGAGCCAAATAAAGTGAATACAGTGGATGCGGAAGGATTCCGAACTTCAGTTCTGTCCATTTTTGCTGAGCGATTGCATTTGAATGAGCGGGTGCATTGTCGTGGTGAAACAATATTTTTCTTGACCATTCCCGGGCGTTTATCCTGAAAAATTGCTAAGCTGCTTTCAGTTAGTCCAAAGTATTGTGTAGTATTAGCCAGTAACAATTTTTTTTTTTCAAGATAATTAGCGAAATTCCTTTGGCATTCAAAAACCGATGCCATTACTGTTCCAGCTGATTGAATGGTCTTTGCCTTTTTCGGAACCGATTTACCGTGTTAAATCCACTGTTTTGATCGCGTTTCTGGTGTATATACTGTGTGTGTATATAGTGGTGTATATATGATGAATCCAGCTCTCATCCGTGTCGTTACGAATTGTCTCTTAAAATTCATTGGATTCCTCTTAAACATTTCCAAACAATAGGCTGAAATTCGAGCTCGTTTTAGCTCCGAATTGAGCAAATGCGGCACTCATCTTGCAGTTTTTTTAAAACCCAATTCATTATGTAAAATATGCACTACTCGTTCGTAAGAGATGCCCATAGCTTCCTCAATTTCATGCACCTTAATTCGGAAATCTGCCAAAACCATGTCTAACCAATTATGGATTTTAGTTTTGAAACTTTCACGGCCATTGATAAAATCCAAATGCGTTGTTTCCGGAGGAGTGCCGCGTCTTGAATTAACATCCCGCCTACATTTCGCAAACATTGAAGTTTGCATCATCAGGGCTTGGATCTCTGATACTGTGCCCTTTTGGATATTGGGTNGGGGGGGGGGGGGGGTTCCAGCCAATCGGCGTGATTTTTATTGATCAGCTGGTCAATTAAAAAGCCGGGAGGGCAGTACGCCAATAGTTCATCTGCACATCTTTATTTCATTTGAGATTGTTAGAATGTTACAAAATTTCCAGGCCTTCATGATGTTTTCTGGCAAAATAGCCTTATGACGGGACCAGTATAGTAGCCTTGTCGTATTGTACGGAGTGTCCAATCTCCATGCAGTGTTCTGCTAAGGCTGATTGAAAAAAGTAACCGTACTTGGTGTACCTCTGATATTCCTTGATCCGTATACTGACCTTCCGGTTTCTTCTATATACACTTTTCCGTAGGAGCAGAGGCTCTTGTATACATCCGATGTTTCTAGGCATGGTTTTTGATCTTTGGAGTTAGGGAATAATTATGAGATCTTCTTCTGGGGATTTGAGCTTTGATGTGTTTTTTTCAAAATCCTGCCTATTCGTTCTGTTATACCTTGGAAATACAGGGGGACGGCCGTCTTTTTCTTTTCTCTTTCCTCATCTGATGTTTCGGTGTCTTCGGGACCAGCGATTTTGTTCTTCAGTTTTCGGGATATTTGGTTGATTTCTTTGCCATTGTATCCATTCCTTGTTAAGGTTAGGTTGAGATGCTTTAGTTCTCTATCCCTGGAAGATGGTTCAAAAATTGTAAGCGCTCTGTATACTAACGAAATTATGACGAATTTCTTTTGTGAAAGGTGATGATGGGAGGTCGCATGGAGATATCGGTGAGTGTGTGTTCGTTGTCGGTCGACTTGGTACCTTAGGGAGCTATCTTCGTTCCTTCGGATCAATACATCCAAGAAAAGGATTTGGTTGTTTTATTCCGTATCCATTGTGAATTGGATGTTGGTGTACTGTGAATTAAGAAAGGTAAGAAATTAGGAGAGTGTTTTCCCTCCATGACTCCAAATGATGAAGGTGTCGTCAACATATCGATATCATAAGGAGTGAGTTCTTCAAGCTCTCATTATCGAAATGTTCCATGAAGATGTTTGCACTGATGAGAAATATAGGTGAGCCCATTGCTGCTCCCGATGTTTGTTCAAAGAAGTCTCCTTGAAACTGGAAGTAGATTGAAGTTAGGCAATGTTTTATTAATGGGAAGAGGTTGAGGGTATTTTGCCGGATTTCTTGATGATACTTAGTGTGTTCTGGATCGGTACATTAGTGAACAATGAGACTACATCAAAGATCACTGAGATTTCGTTGGTTTTTATTTTGATTTTGCTGATTTTGTCCACGAAGTCCATCGAGTTCTTGATGTGAGAATGACTCAGCCTATTAAGTTCTTGAAACAGTTTAGTAAGATAGCAGGCTAGCTGGAAGGTTGGTCCACTAATATTTCTAACAATGAAACGTAAGGGGACAGATTCTTTATGGACTTTGGGAAAACCATAAAATCTAGGTGCTGCTGAATCTCGGGGATCAGCTTTTTGATAACTTGAAGAGAGAGATCTGTGTTTTTCGAGAGGATATTTTTTTCTCTATGCTGGCGGTCGGGTTGCGCTTCAGTTTCTTGTAAACTTTGTGGTCTGAGAGTATGTCGTTGACATGGAGCATCACTGGGTCAAGTGTATCGAACTAAAAGGAGACTATGTTGAGAAATAAATCGCCACTTTTCCAAAATTTTCGTTTTTCTTTTGTAGGCTAAGTACTTATCGGACCGCCCTCGTATGGTAGACCAGTGCGCTGTTTGCCATGCCACGCTCGCGCTCGCTTGAAATTGTTAGTCTTTTACTAACCTTTACAGTTTAGCTATGGGCTTTAATGTGTTAAAGACAACAGTTTTAATTTCACATGGTGCTTTATTTTTCAATATTATGTCCTCGAAGCTCAACGCACTTCCCCTAACGATTCTCCAGATTTCCGATTCTTTCTGCAAGTGGGTTTCTTCGAGATCAAAATAGTTATTTGCGGCCTCTATCGCCTCTTCATTCAATTCAAATCTCTTTCCAGCCAAGAAAATGTTGTGTTTCAGGAATAGATGGAAATTCGAGAGAGCTAAATCAAGCGAATACGTAGGTTGCTCTGAAAGTTTTGTGGTTCGGTTATTTCTCATATGTTGGCGTTGTCGACAATATTTTTTTCGAATTCTCTTACATTTTTTATGCTGAATAGCTATAACAAATTATTAAAATATTTTTTTCTCTATTTTTACAGTAATTTCACAGAAAATCATTTTGATACAAAATGGAATTAACACGAGAACATTATCAAAGCCATGATTTTCTACTATTTTAAAGAGGGGTTGACTCGATAACAATGCTCGCAAAAAATGAAGTGATTGTTTGGCGATGAAGCACCATCCTTGGCAACTGTTGAACGGTGGTTTAACGAATTCCAGCATGGACGTGTTTCGCTCAAAGACGAGCATCGTGAAGGACGGACTGCCACTGCAGTCACTGTAGGAAACATCGACGCCGTACGCACTATGACAGAAGCAGATAACCACTGTTACCATTGTATACGTACAGGGATATTCAGGCTTCCTTAGGCATAAGTATGATCCAAATCAAAATCATTTTACATAATCATCTTGCGGTAAAGAAGCTTTATGCTCGATAGATATACCGATGGATATACCACACAACTTAACGCAAGCTCAAAAGAAAGCACGTGTGGACTGGTGCAAGAAAATGATCATGAAATTCAACCAAGACCAGGCAAAATCAGTGTTTGACATCGTAATGGGTGACAAAACATGGATTTATTGTTACGAGCCAGAAAGTAAGCGACAATCGGCTCAGTGGATCTTTCAAGATGAAGAGAAACTTATGAAAGTGAAACGTGAATGAAACTCTGGCAAGAGAATGGTGGTTTCTTTCTTCAGATACACAGGTCTCGTTGCCACTATTTCATCAGAGGATCACCATACAGTCAATGCCGAATAATACAAAGCATTTGCTTGCCAACTATTTTCAAAAAAGTATGTAAGAAACGACCAAGAGGACGAATTCTGTTGCATCAAGACAATACACCATCACACAAGGCAGCTCAAACAACAGAGTTTTTGGAGTGGAAATGATGACTCATCCGCCTTATACGAGGTCTGTTCAAAAAGTATCGCGAATTTTGAATTTTCGCGGGTTACATATATTCGATTTTCGATTTTTTTGTGGCGTTATGTTGGTACTCATGTCCCTCACTTATGCCGACAAGTTCGGCCATTTTGAATATTCAGTTTATCTTTGACAGCTGTTTTGCTTGGACGTGTTTTGGCTCGTCTTCGATTTTTGCCTATTCCAAAAAATGGATCAAAGAATCTGTATCAAATTTTGTGTGAAAAACAAAATTAAGTGCGCGGACGCATTCCGAATGTTGACTGTGGCATATGGTGAAGCTACCTTGGACCGAAGCAACGTTTATCGGTGGTACAAAATGTTCTCAGAGGGCCGAGAAGATGTGAACGACGAAGAGCGTGCCGGACGCCCGAGCACGTCAACAACAGACGAAAACATTGATGAAGTGAAGAAAATAGTATTGGCCAATCGTCGAATCACCGTTAGAGAAGTTGCTGAGGACCTAAACATATCGATTGGCTCGTGCCATTCGATTTTTACTAATGATTTGGGCATGAGACGGGTCGCCGCGAAATTCGTACCAACGCCCCTGCTCACACATCGTTGCTTGTGCGCGAATTTTTGGCCAAAAACAACACACTAATGATGCCGCAGCCACCGTATTCCCCAGACCTGGCCCCCTGTGACTTTTTCTTGTTCCCGAAACTGAAGAGGCACATGAAAGGACGACGCTACGCTACGATTGAGGAGATAAAGACGGCATCGAAGGAGGAGCTGAACAAGATCACAAAAAATGATTTTTTGAAGTGCTTCGAGGATTGGAAAAAACGTTGGCACAAGTGTATAATATCTGATGGGGATTACTTTGAAGGAGACAAAATAGATATTCATGAATAAATAAATAATTTTTGAAAAAACACAAAATTCGCGATACTTTTTGAACAGATCTCGTAGTTCCGACCTAGCACCTTGTGGCTTCTTCCTCTTCCCATTAATTAAAGGTAAAATGCATTGAAATCCATCAATTCAAAAGAGGCAGTAGAAATCTACGAAAACCTTTGGTTGTTTCTAAGGTAGATACAAAATAGTGGGACCAGCGTTTTCAAGACTGGTTCCGGATGCAGAAGTGCATAGATCATGAAAGCGAATATTTTGAAAAACAATAGAAACAAACAATAGAAAACAATTGAAAAAACAATAGAAAAAATTTGGTTAAAATAACTGAAGTTTTCTTTGTCATCCGCAAAAGTTTCAGAGCAACCTACGTATAGTAGATGCGGAAGAATGTCAAACTTCAATTCGATCAATTTTTGTTGAACGGCAAGGCTTGAATACGTTGATGCATTATCATGGTAAAACTTTTTTTTGGTATTCCAGGATGTTTATCCGCGATCGCTGCCTCTAACTTCTCCAAAAATGTTGCGTATTAGCCAGTAACGGATTTTCCCTTTTCAAAATAGTCTATCAAAAAAATTCTTTTCGTATTTCAAAAAACTGATGCTATCACTTTTCTAGCTGATGATACAATCATCCTTTTCAAAGCCATTTCACCTCATTCTGTTCACTTTAGATTGCGTATTTGATTCAAGAATGTAATGGTGAATCCAAATTTCATCCAAAGCTGCAAAACGCGACATGAAATCCGGCAGATTCTTCTTAAGCTGATGTTCGCATACAAACTCGCTTTTGCGTTGCAGTGAGCAAACACGGAACCCATCTCGCGGAAAGCTTTTTCATGTTTATTGTGCAAAATAAAATGAATTCACTTAATTAACCCTTTACACTCGAGGGCTCCGCTATGGAGACAATGCAAATAACTTTCAGTTCATAACATAAGGGCAAAGACAAATCGTAAAAACTATTGTGTATAGGATATTCCGCTCTTGCTATTTGCATTTGAGTTTGAAGAGTTTGAAGACAAATTTTAAATGGCTCCGCTCCGGAGCCCTCGAGTGCAAAGGGTTAAGATACTCATAGTCTGTTATCTCGTGCACTTTCACTCGCTTTTCGAACAAAACTATACCATGGACATTATCGATAATTTCTGACGTGACATCAGTTCTTTTACTTCCAGAATTCCACCTGAATTCCTCCGAAATGTGGTGCATTTTCGATGCTTGTTTTGCCACGCTTGAATTTGTTTATCCAAAGTCGAACGTTTTCATAAGAGGGACATGAGTCACCCGATGTAGGAAAAATTTCATAAATTTCCTTTGCAGTTTTCCCTTCCAAAAAAAGAATCAAATTATATCTCGAATTCTAATTTTATCCATTTCGCATTATCGTTCCAAACACTTGTATTGAAATAACCGTCAAACAAAAAATTAATGGCCTAATAACTTGAAACTTTGCATAGGTTATTACAAGAAAGAACTATAGGACCACATATAATTATTGCTCATGCCCTCTATAAATATTCGAACTAAGTTACTTTTCAAATCATCCTCATACTTATATAATATGAATTCAAAATATTGACCATAAAGACTATGCATATTATAAAATTTTTTCGTTGTTTAAAGATCCGATTAAATCCCTGGATGTAAATTATGCCATCATAACGAAGAAATTCAGATTGATTAGTTATGACAGTGAAACCTCTGAAGTTTTTCCTTGGGAGAAAGATATACAATCGACAAATATAATAGTTGAGGAAGACCAATACAGGGTTACCCCAAAGAAAATACTAGCAAAAATGTTGTTCATTGCTCTTTGTGCGGAAAGTCTTCATTTAAAAACAGAAACACTCATTGATCAAAGAGCGTAAAATATAAGTATTCGAATTTTTTTAACAAGAAACTAGCAAGCATACAAATACCAATCACAGTACTTGACTTTGTATATTACGTTTGTTAATGTTGTTATTTCAGATCCTTATCTCAGAATAAAAACCGCGATCGAACTGTTGCTGCTCAAAATATCCAAATTAATATTTCAAATGTGGAAGCTCAGTATCTCCACAATAAAGTCAAATTGAAAATAGGAAAAGCGTCTTGTACACAAAGCAAATAAATTTTTGGTTGCCCGATAGATCGATATCGCATGTCGAGTGAGAATTCAAATTACGAATGACCCGTTTTTATATTCTTGTCAACTCTAGAGTATGTTCGAATTATAAGTTGCAGTAGATAGAATTTTCGCAAACGGTTTCGAATGTATATACGGCGGAGCAAATGACAGATGGATAAACCTGTTCTTTTGTCACAGAACAACATCAAGCAATTAATTTCAACTTTTTTGAAAACTTAGATGGCCATGCTGTGAGACATTTTACTGGATCAGATAAAAACAAATTTAGTAAATTGATAAAAACAAATTTAGTAAATTGATAAAAGCAACTTTAGTAAATTGTTGAATGATCTATCATTGTTACAAGAAAGCGGAAAACGTCATCCAGTGATAGTACTTGCTGTCTATCTAGCTAAATTCAAAACAGGAAACACAAACCAAATACTTGCTGACATATTTGTAAATGGTAAATAAAGTACTTTTGAAAAACTTAGTTAAAACAAGAAATGCTTAGACGAAAAGCTATTATATGAAGAAGTATAACGACTTCTCTCAGTAATCTCAATTCTACAGCGGCTCTTTCAACGACTACAGTTCATTTCTTATTCTTCCAACACTCCTCTATTAATCAGCATACGACTTATTATTATTTACTCGTGATCCAAAACCACGTATGAGCAATGTTTAACAGATAATTTAATAGATATTTTAACGATAATCCATTTTTTCGATATACCCCGAAATATGTAAATTTACTTAAGTAATATAAAATATTGCAGATAATCGATACTTGCGATTCGTTACTAAAGATTCTTTACTAAAGTGATAAGAAAATATCATTTAATAACGTAAATATACAACTACAGCAATAAAAAATAGAATTTTATCATTGCTTATTTTATACAAATATATCAAAGAAATTGGAATTCACAAGGAGAAGGTCAAGTTTTGTCATCATGGATTTCGTTCAAATTGGAATATATGTGCCAAGCACTCACTAAGTAATAGGCAAGACGACGCACCTCTCAAACATAAGCAAGAAATATGCATGCAAATTTTATTGCACCACTTAGGTACCGTTTACAAAAATATGGTATGCTTGCCATATAACAGCTAAGGCGAGCATATTATAAGCTAAGTGCTCGAATCTGGCTTTATCCAAATTATTTTTTAACATAAATTTTTACAAAATGTTAATTTCAAAACGATGAAGTAATTCATAAATAATCTAAATATGCTAGAAAATTATAATTTAATGTGTGTGTATGTGTGTGTGTGTATAATATATGTAATATTTTCTACTCGCATATTTCAACACCTGCAATCATACCAACAATATTGATTAACGATTACAATAAAAAATCTAAATTCATTTTTTATATAAGAATAAAAATTAATTTCAGCATAATATTTTATGAGCAGTCAGTGCTTATATATAGGGTGTGTCAGTAGAATCCGGACTATTTTCAAATTTAAATTCCCATCATGTCATAATTCGTTAGCCGGCAACTGGATGACGTAAAAGTAAGCCTGAACAATTAACAACAGAAACAACCTCGTCATGGCCAAGCTGGTTAAGTCGCGTCTAGAGTACAACCGGAGAGCCGCGAAAGTCTTAACGCTGGATGCACCGTATCCGAGATAATAAAGTTCTTTGGATACCCGAGGTATCCATCAACGGTTTACGATATTGCTTATTGCTACGCAGCTTCCGAAGAATCAGAAGAAGGCTTGTGTATGCCGATTTGGAAGATCCAGGTTTGGGAGAGGACTGGAAGAACTCCAAATCTCATCGAAAAGGCGCAAAATTTTTGATGACCCTGGAATCTCGATTCAGAAATTAGCAGTTATTTTGAAGACGAGCGTATCTACCGCCTGTTGGATTGTTCATGAGAACTTCAGGTACAAGTCTTACGTTATAACGGTAAGACAGATGCTCTCTGAGGGCGCTAAAGCCAAGAAATTTGCTCGCTACCATTTGCTACTGTGCTCTCTTAAGAATGTAGCGGTCGGCCGTGTCCGGTTTTTCTCTGACAAGAAAATGTTCACTGTTGATGCAAAACCAATCCGAGGAACGATCATTGGCTCGTGATATCATGCCACCGAACTTCTTTCAGAAAGGAAAAAAACGTCACAAAAAAAGTTTATGTAAGGATTCTGTAAACTGTCGTGAAGCCATGGATTGACATGGATTGTGACGTCTGAAAGACCATACGTCTTTCAATAAGATAGAGCACCCGCGCACACCAGCCACTTAGTGCAGAATTGGCTCTCTGATAACATAAGCATCTTTTGGAGGAAGGACTTTTGGCCTCCTAACAGCTCAGATTTAAATCCGCTGGTTACTTCGTTTAGAGCGTGATTAAGCGACACTCCAAGTCCGACATCCAACGTCGCGTCACTAAAGGCCGCTGTTGAGACGGCGCTCGCAAGTTCGGAGAAGGAGATCCTGGCATAAACATGCGCGTGCTTCCGACCCACGCTGGTGGAGTTAGCCGAAGCCTTAAATGTAATGCCATAAATGGACAAATCAACAGTTTTCAGACAACTACAGACGCTGAGACGGCTGCACAAGCAAGGAAATTGGGTACCTCACATATTGAAGGAACGGGACATTGAACGCCGGAAAACCATTTGTGAACTGCTGCTTGAACAATAACAAAAGGGTTTTCTCCATCAAATCGTGACTGGAGATGAGAAATGGATCTATTTCGATAATCCGAAGCGAAAAGTAGCATGGGTATGTCCTGGGGAACCAGGTCTGTCGACGCCAAAAAGAAACATCCACGCCAGTAAGATTATGTTCTGTATCTGGTGGCATCAGAGGGGTATCGTGTATTACGAGCTGCTGAAACCGTCGGAAACCATCACTGAGGATCGTTGTCGACTGATCTGTTTGAAGCGAGTTCTGCACGAGACCGGAATGGGAGAATCGCCATGACAAGTTGATTTTGCAGCACGACAACGCCAGGCCGCATGTTGCTCAACCAGTCAAGAAGTACTTAGAACTGGGAACTGGGTGAATTGGGAAATCTTACCTCACCCGCCATATTCTCTAGACATCGCTCCCTCCAATTACTGTTTGTTCCGGTCGATGCAGTCAGCGCTTATGGCACAACACTTCACCTCGTACGGAGGAATCAAAAAATGGCTGGATGATTGGATTGCCTCCAAAGAACCCGAATTCTTCCTGCGTGAAATCCGATTGTTGGCCAAAAGATAGGCCAAGATTGTCTGTTCCGATGGACAATATTTTGAATAAACCAGTTCGTTGATTTGCTACTAAACCACAATCTTTTCTTTCGCTCAAAAATGGGCAATTTCATATGCAACCACATAATAAAACGTATTGTCTGTAATGTGCACAGTGAAAAGAACATTCTGTACTTCTCTATATCAGCCCTGTGATGTATTCTTTATCGTCAAGAAAAATTCTTATTAAACGATTACAAAACGCAACAACGTTATTGTAGCAACAATGAAAAATCGAGATGTGAAAGGAGGCGTTAAGAATATATACTTTAGTATTGCGTCAGTTGAACGCTCTAGCATTTGTATTTGACTCAATATGCTTGGTTTTCATCAATATTAATTGCCGAAGTATCTATTTTTTTCATTGTATGTGACAACTATTTTAAAAACATATTGCGCGTGTAAAAATGTTAGCTTCATCGTATATATGTGCAGTGTGAGTATAATTTGTGCTTTCTACGACGATTCTTATCCTAAAGCATGTACACTTCCTGAAAAACCAATCCGAAGAAGATTCTTAAAATTAGTAATTAAAATAAAGCGTGTGTACAAAATGTATTTGGACGCACGCACGCATGCATTAAATTATAATTTGTTGGCATACTTAGATTATATTAGATCTAGTAAAAAGTAATCCATTATTTTTCCAATAGAGGGCTTTACTAATCTGTATCTCGCGTTGTATAAGTCCGATCGGATTACGCCAGATGGCGTTAGAAAGATAAGATTTCGTATTAAAAAAACCTCTCAGACAGTTTTGTGATTGCTTGACTCAATATCGTTTGAGCGCGCGTCAACGATGGACACCAGCAAAGAGAAAATACGCCATATTTTACAGTTTTCCTTCGATAAAGGCGAAAACGCAAGCCAGGCGGCTAAAAATGTGAATAGTGTTTATGGTCCTGATACTGTAAGAGCCAATCACGCGCAATTTTGGTTTCGTCGATTCAGTTCCGGTAATTTTGATGTCAAAGATGCACCACGCTCCGGGAGGCCAATTGTCGAAAATGTTGATAAAATAATGGAAATCGTCGAGTCCGACCGTCATGTAAGCACCGTTTCGATTGCCAAGGAGCTAAACATTGCACAAAAAACCGTTTGGAACCATTTAAATGAGGCTGGATTCAAAAAGAAGCTCGATGTGTGGGTGCCACACGAGTTAACGCAAAAAAACCTCATGGATCGAATTTCCATCTGCGAATCGCTGCTGAATCGCAACAAAATCGATCCATTTCTGAAGCGGATGGTTACTGGTGATGAAAAGTGGGTCAATTACGACAACGTCAAGCGAAAACGATCGTGGTCGAATCGCGATGAGCCGGCGCAAACGGTGGCCAAGCCAGGGTTGACGGTCAGGAAGATTTTGCTGTGAATTTGGTGGGATTGGCAGAGAATTATCTACTATGAGCTGCTCCCCTACGGCCAAACTCTTAATTCGGACCTGTACTGTCAACAATTGGATCGTCTAAAGGAAGCAATCTCCCAGAAGCGGCCAGCTTTGGCCAATAGGAGAGGAATTATGTTCCATCAGGATAACGCCAGGCCACACTCATCGATAGTGACTCGCCAGAAGCTCCGGGAGCTTGGTTGGGAGATTCTTTTGCATCCACCTTATAGTCCGGACCTGGCACCAAGTGATTACCACCTGTTCCTATCTATGGCGAATTTTTTTGCTGGTGAAAAATTCGCCTCAAGAGAAGCTTGTAAAAATCGACTTTCCCAGTTTTTTGCCAATAGGGACGAGGGTTTCTATGAGAGAGGCATAATGAAATTACCTTCGAAATGGCAACAAGTTATCGAACAAAACGGTGCATATTTGACCTAAATCGGATCATTGTAACTATGTTAAATAAAGCCTCCAATTTGATACAAAAATAATGGATTACTTTTTACTAGACCTTATATATTGTCTAATAATTAGTTGAAATTTACATTTCATAAAAATTAATGATATAAAGATAAAAAAAGATTTGATAAAATCAGACTCGCGAACACGTAACTTGTGCCGTACTAGCCCGCTGTCTCAGCCGCTGTGTTTTACTGTTCCCTATTTGGCAAGCGTTCTTTTATAAGTGGTACTTAAATAGCGCGAGAAACTTTGCATGCAAATTTGTCGTAAACGCTTAAAGGTTCGTCGTCTTACTTGCCTATCAATTAAATAGTATTACAAAATATTCCAATTTGAGCAAAATCCATGATGACAAGAGCTGACGTTCTCTTTGTCCTTAGCGGAGGGCACAGTATGCATTAAACGCATTAAATAATTTTTAGCAACTTTCAGCAAAAAGTAATACAATCATAAAAATAATATATCTAGACTGAGCGTTTGCTTTTATTTGAGGAATAAGGTTCGAAGCATACGTAGAAAAGAATGCACTCTGTTTTGTTGTGTCCCTTGCATTTTCTCTTGTTCGCGTGGCGATATGATTTTCTCCTATATGCGTATCTATGCGCGAACGAGAGAGAATACTAAGAACATAAAATACAGAATGTATTCTTTTCTATGTGTACTTCGACTATCACTACTTAACAGTCAATCTAAATATATTATGTTCATGATAACAGTACGCAGAAAAGACATCTAACAGTAATTATTAAAAAACATTTAATTACTCGTTAGCATCTCTGCAAAATGTTATTAATCGTATCTCATTATGCCAAAGGTTATTCTATTCATTTTTCGATAATATCACTTTAATTTTTTCTACATAATAATATAAAAAAAATCGATTAATGCTATTTATCATTGTATATTAATGCATCGATGTATTTCCAAAATGCAAAGAACTTTTTTTTTATGTATAAGGTTTTTCCTATGTTTGCTTAGAGCAATTAATTCCACCTGTCATTCTACGTACAAAAATGTTAAGGTAATATTAGCGAAAAGTGAATATTTTGAAATATTTTGCATCTTATATTCAAAAATATCAGAAAAGTAAAATAAAGTACTGTCTTTTCGATGATCGTACTTTAGTACTTTTATATGCAGAATAAATAAAAAATCGATTTAGCTTAAAGAAACTACATGATTCCATAAAATGATCTTAAAATGATTTTGAATTTTGACTATACAACGAAGTTAAAGTCACCACCTTATAATTTCCTCCAAACTTTACAACTTTTGTCCTGAACATTTCTACTTTGCTTTATTTTTTTATATATTTAGGCTTTCAAAGTGATTCATGTTGTATATACCAATATATTTATAATATAAATATATTTATAAGTAAAATAAATATATTGCAGCTAATAAAAATATCATCAAGTTATTTCGATAAATTTCTTTCAGTTATTTGGAACTACTTCATAGATATTATAATGTCAACGGCCCTGAGGCCGCGAATGCAAATCGCGTAGCACGTCACATAGCTCAACCGGCGTATTAAAACGTCAAGACAAAATAAGTAGGTGTACAATAGACAATAATGTTGTCCGCTGTTTTTCGTTGCCATTCGCAACGTAGCTAATGGTCAAATGAAATAATTTATTTATAAAATTATACGTCCCGAACTACATCGAAAAATAGCGGACAATCTTATTATTCACGACAGTAGCTTCCGAAAATTACCTCAAAAATGAAATTAATTCCAAGTACTGCACTATATGAAAGGTGCTGATTTTCAGTGTCGTTATTCTATATGGTTAGATTGTGATGGTATTTTTACGTGGTTCACTATTATGCAACTCCTAATTCGACCACAGGCGCCACTTTATGATGTAATAATGTCACAAGAAAGCCATTAAATTTCGATATATTTTGCGAAAAGAAGGACGACGTAATGAGGAGGGGGAGGGGGGCATGACGATTCTGTTCTACCAGTCCTTTATGCGTATGCGTTATCTACGTCATAACCTATATTACGTATCTTGATAAATTCGTGTTTACAAGGAGAGATTACGAAGTGATATCCACCGATTTCAGTAATACTGTTTATATGGATAAACTTTAGTATGAATCTTTATTGAGCAAAAGGAGAAAGCGCGCTTCTCAAGCATTTTTTTAAAATACCAAATTTTAAAATTTCCGAGCAAATAAGTAACATATAAGTTTAGCGAGACACTATATTAAAGACCGCATAACTCGACAATAGCGTGCCTGCTAATGAAATGAATTGATGATGAATTGCAAGCATAAGATCGCTGGTTCAAGTGTTGGTGAGTTTTTTTGAATCGGAATGGAAATTTTATATAGAATAATTGTAAATCGCTCATACACTTTGTCTATTTATTTTCTACTAAAAATGTACATTTTTTTTATACTTTGCCCTGAAAATTCATCTTGAAAATACATTTTCAGAATTGCTGTTATTAATCAAAAATAAAATTATTTAAAGATTTTTATATTTAAGAAGGCAAGAATATTATGAATAATTTGACTTTTTAAGTAATATAAATTAACAAGACGATAAAAAATAAACTGTAAAAAATATAAATTTGTCATTTTCAAAAATATAAAATTCGTACAATATCGTGTCATTTGAAAACTTTCTGAAATCAATTACTTTAACACTTTGCGGTCCGCGGTCTACCTGAAGACGCTTAATGCTTGACCGAAGATGTTTGAATTTATCGAAAGTATAATACAAAATTAGCCGCACTTATTTGATTTTTTCTTCTTATACAAATGTTGATATTAAAAATAATCATATCATATTTTCATATGTTTATCATGTTTCGATTTATCGATAAAACCAATGCTGTCAGATCGCGACGGCACAGTACTGTTGATGGACCGCATCGTCGAAACGAGCGCAACGGCAGCATGCTATTGACGGACCGTAAAGTGTTAAAATGGTTTAAAACAGTTTAAATAATACATTACATGCCCCTTCTAATTTTAGTACAACAACGTTATACCCCCGAAGTATATGAGTAAAAAACAGTAGTTTTTATATGATATGTAAGATATCGTATATTTATTGTTTCCCTTAGTTTTACGACGAATATCATCCTATTTCAAATATGTATATTGGACCCAATAATCTGCTCCCAATAATTAATAAAACATATTTTTCATCTATTTGTATTTTTTATGTCAAACATCTATCTGAATTTGTTAATTTTCAGGAAAAAAATTTAAAATAATATCATTTTTAATACATAGCAATTTCGAAAACGAATTTTCAAAGCAAAGTGTAAAAGAGAAAAATACGCATTTTTAATAGAGAACACAGAAACAAAAGTATATGAATCCACGTGATTTACAATTATTCTATATAAAAATTGCATTCTGATAAAAAAATCATTCATCGAGGCTAGCGGTCTCGCAGAAAAGTAATGCTTCCCTCAAATGCTCTTTTTTTGGTACGAAACCTGACATCTTCAATGCAATAAGAAAATTGTTCTTTGCACTACGATCTAATGTTACACGCTGCATTATTTTTCTGCTTTCATCTCAAGAAATCTGCTGTTGACAATTATCGTTTGCTAGTGGAGGCTTATGGGGAGCATGCTCTATCTGAAATAACTTGCAGAGATTGGTTTAGACGATTCAAAGACAACAATTTCGACTTGAATGACAAAGAGTGCCCTGGTCAGCTGAAAAAGTTTGAAAATGGAGAATTGGAGATATTACTGGAAGAAGATTCATGTCAGACGCTCAAAGAGTTATCGGAAACGTTAAATGTCGGGTTGTCGGAAAAGCTACATGTGAGTCAACCGTTAGCAAACGTTTAAAAGCAATGGAAATAATCCAGAAATTACGAAACTGGATCCCACATGAATTGAGAGAAAAAGACATTGCGAAACGTTTAACCATTTGTGAATTGCTGCTTCAAAGACAAAAACTGAAATCGTTTTTACATCAAATTATGACTAGCGATAAAAAATGTATTCATTACGACAATCCTAAGCGCAAGAAATCATGGGTGCGTCCCGGTGACCCATCAACATCAACGCCAAAACAGAATACTCATGGAAAGAAAGTCATGCCGTGGATTTGGTGGGATCAAGTGGGATGTAGTATATTATGAGCTGCTACAACCGAATCAAACCATCAATGCTAAATGTTATCGACGACAATTACGCAATTTGAATCGAGTACTCAAAGAAAAAACGCCCGCAATATAGCAAAAAGACATGATAAAATTATTTTTCTCTGTGACAATGCTAGACCATATATTGCAACACTAGTGAAGGAAATCTTAGAGACACTTGGATGGGATATCTTACTCCACCCGCCCTATTCACTACACGTTGGTCCTTCAGATTACCATTTGTTTCGGTCGATGCAGCATGGCCTTTCTGAGCGCCACTTCAGTTCTTTCGAAGATATAAAAAAATGGCTCGATGACTGAATCGCCTCGAAAGAACCTGAATTTTTCTACCACGGAATCCATGTGTTACCCGAAAAGTGGGAAAAGGTTGTGGCTTACAAAGGACAATACTTTGAATAAGAAATAATGTTCTGTATCTTTTGAAATAAACATGAGTTTTTGTAGCCAAATACAGCGAGAATTAATTCAAGCACCTAATAGAAAATATGCCTTGGAAATGCCTCGGAGACAATCGTTGATAATGGAGGCGACTGAATAAATTATTAATAATAAAGCATCATAGTTCTTATTAATGTTTTCTGCAATGATCCATGTTCTCTGCAGTTGCTATATTTCTTAACTTAGAACATAGTAAAAATAATTCCATCTTTTCGTACGTTTTGATAGTAACAACTATATTTACTAAATTTATACAACGAATAATTATTCATGATTATTCTACTTTATACTGTGTATAGTAAATAAAATTTATGTATTTATATTGCATATAATATATACCAGGTGTATGCATAAGTTTTTTCCGGTTTTTTGGTAAAAA
>NW_014562924.1:0-289 GCF_001313825.1 Dinoponera quadriceps | reverse complement strand
GGCAAGGTGGCAGCGGGCCCACCAAATCTATGTGGACATGATCGAAGCGATGATCCGGATTCAGAAAGGTCTTGGGCTGCAAGTGCACGTACCGACCAATCTTAGAGCGTTGACGATGCTCGCAAGCGCTGGCCCATTTGGTAATGTCTTTTGACATGGAAGGCCACACGTAGCGTTGCGAGATGATCTTGGTGGTGGCGCGACCTGAAGGATGAGCAAGCGAATGAGTGAGGTCGAATACTTGCCTCCGGAATGTTTCCGGCACGTAAGGCCTGATGTCGTTCTGCGA
>NW_014562923.1:0-1732 GCF_001313825.1 Dinoponera quadriceps | reverse complement strand
TTTTCAAACAACAGACGTGTAATTTTTACAAAAAAATTCTGGTTTCATACTTCTAGACCTGGTAAGTATATGCGTGCGTGCGTGTGCACATGTAATACAAGTAACACATATATAATATATCACATCCATCATATCCCTACACACTATGTTCCTGCAACCCTACATGCTGATTGTGGATTCCTACATACGCGACCGTAGAGAGCAGAAACAAGCCGATATTTATATCATCGGATCTGACCCGACAGCGTAA
Organism: Dinoponera quadriceps; assembly: GCF_001313825.1. Taxonomy (NCBI): domain Eukaryota; kingdom Metazoa; phylum Arthropoda; class Insecta; order Hymenoptera; family Formicidae; genus Dinoponera; species Dinoponera quadriceps. The sequence continues at coordinate 1,482 of NW_014562923.1, read as the reverse complement.
GTGTCTCCTGTACAATACACGCGTGCAAACGGAACTCGAGAAGTGGTGCTGCTAATATCAATACTTTGCCAAAACGAAAACCTCACTCAACATTCGAATCTCAGAAGCTTTCATACCGACCGGGATGAAAAACGCCGACAGCCAGCATATATTACATTAAAAAAAAATGATTCTACTTACTAAGGTTTCTGCGATTTTCCCGATTAACAGTACTCAGCTCAGGTAAGAAGGAAGAGCACTGCAAAGAAAAATAAATATATTAATAATATTATCCCATATTAAAATAATAGTACGGAAACATTATTTTTAATATTTCTATCAAATATTGTTAACGATGACGTTGTGTACAACATTGAGAACCACATATTTGAAATTCTTAATCATATAGCGAAATTGCTGTTTTATCAATTTATTATACATTTCCTGCAGATCTGTAAACATTATAAATGACCCCGATGTAGATGCACAAGAAGCAAGTACATCAACAGATAAAAATTCAAACACAGCTATAAATAATCAGCCAAATCAAGTAAGTGTTACGATAAAATTTCTTTCTGTCAGTATTATAATATATAATTATAATTTATATATAAAATTATAATTTAAATGGTGCTTGTACAATAAAAACAAATATGTTATAGACATTACAACTAATTAAAAGGAAACATTTAGGCACAACGGCTCGAATGCTGGAAAATTGTCAAAAAACCATTGAAAAATATGCAAGTGATTCCCATGAAAATAGCAATAAGAAACTTGAAATACAAGAAAAGATGCTGGAGGTATACCAAAGAATGACCCTAGCATATGAAGAATGTGTGAAAGAACTAAGAAAAAGTAATGAAATAAAAAAAGAGAAAAATCGACTGATTAAGGAAATATTTTATTTTAACAAGTAAAAATATAAGTAAAGATATAAGTATTAACGAATTAAAAAGTTTATAGTATTATTATTACCATTACTTCGTAGTTTTTGTTTTCAGACTGTTACTTTAATGTGATATTTCTCAATATTAACATGAAAACTTTGTTATTTGTTTTGTTATGAAAACATTTTATGAATATATTTATGTATAATGTTATATATAATAATAAGTCATAATAAACTAAAATACATGTTGTTGCAAGTAAATTGTTTATTGTCATTCGATCCAATATAAATATTATTGTGTAGCAAATAATTGACATAATGTGTCACGCGTATGCATACCATTCTCTAATTCTCTTAGCACATCGTTATCGACGTTACTATCAAAATTTTGGGCTTCGATATAAGGGTTTTCATTATTCAGGGGCGGTTCAAATAACTCTAATTCCCGCATATCTGTCATATTGTGCAACACATAGCAAACATATATCACCTGCACCATTCTTACGATGTTCTTTAGTTTAAAGTGATATAATTGTCGAAATAGTTGTTTAACCCATTTACAACCAAGACGGTCGATTTTAGACTATGTTTTTGTAGCTGAATTTCAGGTA
>NW_014562922.1:503-1828 GCF_001313825.1 Dinoponera quadriceps | reverse complement strand
TTCAAAATGGGGGGTGAGTATTCGATACGACCAGCGCGCGCGCGTACGGTAATCGTTGAGTCTGTTACTTTTGAGAATAAACAATATTGTAGTCACAACACTCCGCATCTAATGGAGATTCTTATTTTGCTCACCGTGCGCGCGTCAATCGTTCAACTCCTTTCTTCATCAAAATGGGCATCGAATACGCAGATTTAATACAATGGTATGCGTAACTTAAAAACAATTTCTTATCGCACTATCGAACAATCAGTCATTTGAGAATTTTGCGCTCTTCGGTGACATTCGGTACAATTTCGANTATATGAGTTCTATGCCATGTACGACTGTAATGTTCCATACATACACCATATTGCTGCACTTCGGGATCCGCTTTGATGTAAGACGGAAGTTTGTCACATAATTCTTCTACAAAAGTAGAATATTCACGCAATAGAACAATCTTTGGAATATATTCCAATTGTTCGGCATTCAATGTCACATTAGCCTCTTTGTTTGTGAGTAGAAAGAAAAACATTCTGTTACGCATGCGCGCGCGACAAACTCGTATGCGAAAGAACTCACTTGATTCTAATCGCTGCGCGATCCAATTGCGTATAAATAGTAGCATACATTAATTTACTCCACTATTGTGTGTATAAGTGAAAGACAAAAAAATAGAGAGAAAGAGAAAGAATGATAAATGTATGCGCATGAGCCGCACGATATGAAATTCGTACGACAACAACAAACGATAGGTGTGTCCAATCTCGATCATAAGATACGATTGATACTAAATGTGATTCAAAATATGCGTAGACATGGTTCTTTATTACCAAATTCGATACATTGCATCATATGTGGTTCTTCCGATTGTGACAAAACGAATGCTTTTATAAGTTTACTGGAAAGACTACACGGTGTGCGTTTCGAAAATATTTATATTTATGCGAAATCATTGCATCAACCGAAATATCAGTATCTTGAAAAATTATTCAATTCGATAAATGAAATTGGTTATCATGCGTTCTCCGATAATCGTGACGTCATATTACCGAGCGAAGTACTACCCAATTCGGTATTCGTGTTCAATGATATAATCTGCGATAAGCAGGATACAATAAGAGAATATTTCGCTGTGGGTCGACATTCGAGAGTTGACTGTTTTTATCTATGTGACCCGACCTCCGTCGATCGGTGGACGTTCGTCCCGTCCCGGCCGACGGAGTGGTCGTTGCTGGTTTCTCTGGTCGACCGTGTTTCGGTTTCGGTAGCCCTGGCGTAGCTCGCCGGATGTCCAGGGGTCTTTGTAGTGCGAGTGTGCGAGCGTGTGAGTGGATGAGTGA
>NW_014562922.1:0-379 GCF_001313825.1 Dinoponera quadriceps | reverse complement strand
ACTGGCGACGGAATCCCGTGTTTACAATATGACGTCGGCTTAGTCGGTGTTATCTTCCCGGAATCTATTGGGAGCAGACGCGACGCTCGGTCCGTGTTAGAGGCGAGCGGACGCGGTATTTATGTTTCGCGGCTTTGTGTTGACGGTTGGCTAGGTTTAAATTCGACGGTCTCACATCGGAGTGCAACGGCGGAATGCACCTGCTTGACTCGGCGTTGCGGTACGCGGTTCGCGGTGGTTGCTGCACGCGGAGTGCCCGCGTCGGTCGACTCCCGGAGCGGAGTGCACGCGGTATCGTGCCTCCTTACAGAAACGGTGGAGTCGGCCAGCCGAGCCTGGCCAACGTGCAGCCGGCGGCGGTCGGTTCGCGGTTCGCGGC
>NW_014562921.1:0-2070 GCF_001313825.1 Dinoponera quadriceps | reverse complement strand
ATTCATGGCCACAAAGCAATGCTTTGCATTTGGTGGGATATGCACGGCGCCGTTTATTATGAGCTATTGAGACCGAACGAAAGTATCACGGGGGATCGACATCAATCACAATTAAACCGTCTGAATGAAGCATTGTTGGAAAGAGGCTAGCAGTAGCCAGCAATCGACGTAAAGTCATGCTTTTGCACGACAACGCTCGATCACACGTTGCCAAAGCCGTCAAAGAAACACTGATGCAGCTCGAGTGGGAAGTTCTCTCGCACCCAGCGTATTCACCAGACTTAGCTCCTTCGGACTATTACTTGTTCCGGTCGATGCAGCACTGCTTGGTGGATACACACTTCAGAAATTACGAGTATGTGCGAAAATGGATCGACAAATGGATTGCATCAAAAGACCAATCGTTCTATCGTCACGGAATCTACGCGTTGCCCGAAAGATGGGGAAAATGTATAGCTAGCGAGGGAAAATACTTCGATTAATGTATTTTTTGCTTTTGATGTCGAAATAAATGAGTTTTTAAAACAGAAAAACCGCAGGAACTAAGTTTACCACCTAATATATACAATATAAGATTTCCTTCGTGTTAGTAGATATTTACTTCCGTATGTTGAAGCAATTACAAGTATTAAATTCATAATATTGAGAATATCATAGTTTATTCTTCGAAAATATCTACAGAAAAATCTAAATTTAAAACAAATTGTTCTCTTCAATGAAACAGAAATATTATATAATTCCTGCAAATACTTTTTTTAAATTTAGAACTATTTTACATTTACATTCAGTAATTCATTTACGAATTGAAGTATTTCTGCATTCAAGTAAGTATTTACTACAAGCTACTATAAAATATATTTCAATTAATTAAAATATTATTTGACTTAAGATATATTATTATGATGACTGAAAGACGAATAATTATGATTACTTGATTCTAACATCTCAGCTTTTTCTGTATAGACATCCTTCATAGACAGAAACATTTTGGTGACAAGCTAGACGCTAATTTTGACAAAAAGTCGGAGATGTCCAATCTATTACTTGAGAGGTTTTAAGTATATGCAAAGAGTGACATAAAAATATTTATATTTTGGAGAAACACGAGAGAAATAAAAAAGAAATGAGAAGAAAAGGGCGAGGAAGAAGAGTTTATCGAGACATCTTTCATTTTGGGGAACGATTATATTATACGTCAAACACTCGTTCGAGTATGAAAGGAAGTCTCGCATTGTCGACGTGCATAACCGCCTACCTTACATACTTATCTCAAATAATGCGTATCGTTCCGTCCTGCGTTGCTGCGTGAAGTGGCGCGTTCGCGGGTGACGAATCGAACGGTAGAAGTAGCGAGGTAGGATATTTAGCATCCACGGGAAGCGAGCGCTGCTTATAAAGGACAGGAGGAATCCACAATGAACCAATAAGCGAATAATCTCGCTAGAAAGAGGGGAGAATATGACGGCGTAATCGAGTAAGGGGGGAACCGCCGAGAGGAGGCGAGGCAGCAGCGGTACTCGGAAGCTCACTCTCTCCCATTCGAAAATTTTTCCTTAGAAATTCGTTAACGATTATCGTGTCACGACAACGACATCATTCTTTCGCAATGACGTGTGTACGGATACGATGATTGGAATGTGACGGCGGCGACCATATTTTTAAGATTGCAAAGGTAACGCGCTACTTGTAATGCCATTAACACGTTCATTGCCAAGCTGAAAATTAGAATTTAGTATTTTTTTAATTTTTTTATTTAGTTCTTATTGGGTTCAAAATAAGTAAATATATTATTTATATGCTTTTATTATTATGTACATATGATTTATGTAGTTTAAATATCTATTACTCGATAACGCGTGATCGGCGGTTTGGTGAGAACTCGCATCACGCTATATCGTGTGATTGGCAATGGACGTGTTAACGCATTACACGCTATCTTTCTTCGTTTAATAATATTGAAGTTTACAAAAGCCAAATGAAGGATATAAATTGTAATAGTTTCTCAAAGTGATAACAGCTCATACGAAAAGTCGACTGAAACATTTGCATCATTCGCGTGAATATTGGATT
>NW_014562920.1:0-237 GCF_001313825.1 Dinoponera quadriceps | reverse complement strand
TGATTTATAAAAGTCCGTTTGATAATAAGCTATAGTTTCCATTGTTTAACTTTAATTAACCGTTTCATCTTTTAAATATTGTATCTTTTACAATGACTTTTCTAGTCAATTTATCACTATTGTTAATCCATGTGAAAAACAAATTATGTTATTAGTATAATTAATAAATTCTTTTATTTAAAATGTCCTACATTTGACTAAGTTTGATACATTTGCTTATTCATTTTCTTTCAATTA
>NW_014562919.1:0-491 GCF_001313825.1 Dinoponera quadriceps | reverse complement strand
CCATCTTTTTACCAATTTCATAATCCCACATTCATAAAACGTCTGAGGTTTACCGGCAAAAAATTGATCCAGTTGCGTTTTAACAGCTTCATTATTAGCAAAGTTTTTCAGAGAATTTTGCAGCGACCAGAACAAATGATAATTAGAGAGTGCCAGTGAATAAGGAGGGTGAGGCAAAACATCCCATCCAAGCCTTAACAATTTGTTCCGAGTTGTTAATGAAGTATGGGGTCTGGCATTGTCGTGGTGGAAGACGTCTCTTTTTCGATTTGCTAATTCTGGACGTTTCGAACGTATTGCTTGATTCAATTTCATTAATTGGGAGCAATATACAGTCGAATCGATTGTGTTGCCTGATGGTAAGAGCTTATAATAAATGATATTTTTATAATCCCACTACACTGAGAGCATAATTTTCTTCGAGTGCAATCCTGCCTTCAAGGTTTGTGGTGGTCCACTGCTGTTTCCCCATGATCTTTTACGTACTACGT
>NW_014562918.1:0-1116 GCF_001313825.1 Dinoponera quadriceps | reverse complement strand
TTTTAATTCAAGATTTATGTTACATTAGCAAGCTAAATATAACCGGTAATTTTTGTTTAACTCTTTCAGTAGGAGTAGGAATTATTGAAATCATTCTTTATTTTTTCTTTAAAGGGATCTTCGAGTCATACTATTTACCGCAAATTTGTCAATATGATAATCGTTACTAGCTGCACAGAATTAAAAATCGTTTTGCACAATTACAATACACAGGTTAATGTGACGAAGACGGTTGACTTTATTCGAAAGGCGAAAAATAGTTCTATAATTTGTTAACTTCTCTTTGTTTTTCAATCAAAGTCAACCGTCCTTGTCTGCATTAACGTATGTGTTATAATTGTGCAAAAGGATTTTTAATTCTGTGCAGCCAGTAACGAGTACAGTACTAAGAACTTTGCGGTAAAATAGGACGACTCAAATATCTCCTTAACTTTGATTCTACAAGTAGATGTTTAAGAGATACAAATATTGCAGTTATAATGTGTTAATTATTGTAAACTTTCACTCCAGGTTGTCCTTGAAAGAGTTAAATACTGGTCATAGACGCGCATAACATTTACCGCTGCGAAGCCTTCTAAAGACGGAACAAACATACCGCCCACAACCATCTTACAGCTCCTCATATTTCTTTGCATTATAACCGGTAGCAATCTTTGCGCTCGCAACGGAGTGCCGTGCCATCTCGCGAGGTATCTAAAAATTTGCCGAAAGATCAGACTTGATTTCAGTCATTGGTTGAAATCTTGTATTATTATCGACAGAATTATTACGCGCAGGCGTGTACAAAAGATACATACGTTTTTTCAAAGATACCGGCGCTATGATCAATTAAAATTTGGCCAACGTAGTTACCCAAGAATAAGTAAAAGATGTGACCGAAAATGAATACACTTACTCGTATTATTTCTTCTATCTCACGATTAATGCTGCTTGAAAAAACTGGAAGCGACACGAACGACAGATTGAGCGACTAATGCACCCGATTGGTTTTGCATGTCTCATCACAATGTATGAAGTGCAAACCCGTCAAATTAAATATGTTTTTAAAAAAAGAGCAGCGTATAGGGAAAAGTATGAGAGAAGTAATACATAATACTAACGCAGAAAAGATTAATG
>NW_014562917.1:303-545 GCF_001313825.1 Dinoponera quadriceps | reverse complement strand
GCGCTCGAATATTTGCGATGAATCTCGCGCTGTGCGTGGATCTTCCGTGAATTATTCGCAAGCTTATTTTATGATCCTGATTATACAGTCGAGCGCGGGAAAACGCAATGATTTTCTACGATTCTGTGAACCTTTAATTGTTGTTATATTCTCTAAGCATAGTAACATCGGGAATTCCCAATTAGGCGCATCATTTTTGAATGTTCGTGCATTATGAATAGTGATTATTCTGCAGACTGGCA
>NW_014562917.1:0-210 GCF_001313825.1 Dinoponera quadriceps | reverse complement strand
CCAGTTGGCGCAGTTGGATCTGTTTTACCGGCCGTGTAGCAAAAACCAGTTGGCGCAGCTAGCGTAGTTCGCGCAGTTGGCGCAGTTGGCGCTGTTTTTATTTTTTTTTACCGGCCGAATAGGGCCCCCTTCAGCGGTCGGAAGGCGCTGTTTTTTACCGCCCGAATAGGGCCCCCTTCAGCGGTCGGTACCCCCTCCTCCGACAGTCGG
>NW_014562916.1:0-1058 GCF_001313825.1 Dinoponera quadriceps | reverse complement strand
TAAACAAACAAATTCCAAACTAACAAGTTGCCACACCTACGTAAGCTAGAAAGCAGCCAATTTGATGACTTATTTTTTTTATGTAAGCAAATTCCAAACCAACAAACTCCCACAATTGTAATTTCTCTATTATATTTATCCGTGTTAGAGATCACGTTTGAGTGGTGGGCTAACGGTAGGATGTGTAGATGATATTTATATATTATTTGTTTTATCGTATATATCTATCCGTGTCAGAGATCACGTTTGAGTGGTGGGCTAACGGATACATTGCGTGTGGATCGTGGTTTTTCTACATAGTGAGTTTTGAATTTTTTTGTAGCTGTAATTAAAAGCAGAAGAATGAGTTCAAGAAATCCTTGCGCTAATAAATTTAATACGTTTTGTTATGTTTGTGGAAAGTATGAAACCGTACGTGACCGCCGATCAATTAATGACTCGATAAAATCCTTATACGTTAAATGTTATGGGACGTCAATAAAAAACTTGGATAAGCCATGGGTACCAACTTCAATTTGTAATACTTGTAGATTGCATTTGTTAAATTGGGAAAATAAAAGTACAAAGGGTCAAGGTGTTATTCAACCAACCATTTGGCATGAGCCCAATGATCACGATACAGATTGTTACTTTTGTTTATGTCATACAAAGGGCTTTTCTAAACAATATTTGAACAAAATCATTTACTCTAAGGTAAAGAGTGTAACATCAGCTAAAATTGGTACTGTAGGTCATTCTGAGGACAGAGTTGTCTTATCAACTCACAAATCAATGGATACTGATGAGATCGATTCAACTGAAGATGTTTATTGTGAAGACAGTGATGGTCATGAAGGTCTTAAATTTTTTTACCAAGCTGGATTAGACGATTTTATACGTGACCTTAATCTTCCAAAAGATAAAGCTAAGCTTTGTGCTTTAAGACTCAAAGAAAGGAATCTATTATTACCTGGCACTAAAGTAACGGTGTACAGAAAAAGAGGAGAGCAGTTTATTAAGTACCTTTCATTGGAAAATGGGTTTGTCTATTGTAACGATATAGAAGGACTAATAAATTT
>NW_014562915.1:0-459 GCF_001313825.1 Dinoponera quadriceps | reverse complement strand
CATTCCTCAATTCGGTTCAGAGAGTTGTCCACCGCGTCAAGCCCAGACGTTAACACAGGGAAAGTATTCGGATGGAGAGCTGTTTGTTTCTTTGGTACTGGCGGCCTTCTAGCTCTAGAGACTGGTTCTGGTTCCGCCGTTTGTTCTTCCGGCATCAATTCGGACATCAGCGATCGTGTGGTTGAAACTTGTTGCTTGTGAGGAGGTGTTTCCTAGGAGTGGTGTCTGCTCTGCCGGCGCAGTAGTTGGCGGTCTTCTTCCCAGATGGAGCAGCAGGTTTGTTATGGAACAAGTCTCCTAGGAGGTGCAGGTCCCATCCATAAACAGAGTGAAGTGCATAGCCATGTTTGAATTTGTATAGGCTATCAGTTTGATTCTTTTAACTAAAAGTTATACAGCAATAAATCCGTCACTGACAGTTCCGAATTGAAAGAATCCACTGAACGGTCTGTCAGCAGT
>NW_014562914.1:0-1008 GCF_001313825.1 Dinoponera quadriceps | reverse complement strand
TTAGATGAGTCGCTAATGAAATACACGGGTCGGATCTCGTACAAACAGTATAATCCGTCCAAAAGAGCACGTTTTGGAGTGAAATTCTATAAGTTATGTGAATCCAAGTCGGGTTATTGCATCAAATTCAAAATCTACACGGGTCAAGATTTAGACAAAAATGCGAATGCAGGTGTCTCTGAAAGCGTCACAATGATTATGTCCACAGTACTAACTGGTTACGGGCATACTCTATTTTTGGACAATTGGTATTCTTCGCCAAGCCTATTTCAAAAGTTACAGTCTAGAAAAATTAATGCCATAGGAACGGTGAGATGCAATAGGAAGAATATGCCTAAAGAACTCGCAGCTGCAAAACTAAAACGTTCTGACGTGATATCGCGCTCCTGTAATGGAATTTTGGTTGCAAAGTGGAAAGACAAAAAAGACATATATGTAATGTCCACGAAACATACAAAAATTGAGATGGTCGAAGTGGAAAAAAAGAGGTGGAAAAATAATAATAGCCTTACAACAAAGCCTAACATCGTTTTAGAATACAATGAGGGTATGGGTGGAGTCGATCTGCAAGATAGTTTTTTATCATCTTTTAAATTAATGAGAAAATACGTTAAAAGTTATAAAAAAATATTTTTTTACATAGCAGATATGGCACTGCTCAATTCATATATTTTATATTGCAAAAAAATGGAAATACCAAAATGTAAAAAGTATTCTTTTTCGAAGTTTCGAATCGATGTAGCCGAACAGATTTTAGAAACAGTATGTCTTCCTGATTACCAAAGACGTGGAAGGATGTCTGCTGGAAATGCTCCGAGTCGCTTACAAGCAAAGCGATGGGGACATTTCCCAAGAAATATACCACCTACAAACGCCAAAAAAAATCCACAACGGAGGTGCGTAGTATGCGCTAAACATAAAAAACGGAGTGAAACTACAACTAAAACTAAAAACTAAACTTGTTTTGAAAAGTATCACACCCTGCAAGATTATTAATAAATAAATTTA
>NW_014562913.1:0-974 GCF_001313825.1 Dinoponera quadriceps | reverse complement strand
GGGAACTTTCGAGTGTGCCGTGCGGCGATCACGTAACTTTCCCTGAGAGAGGAAAAGTGAAAAGTTTCCGTGCGAATAGTTTCACACTTCCATTGTTCGGGAAGTTACATGATCGCTGAAGTAGTCGAGTTCACGAGACTGCGACTTTTCACTTTTCGCGTCTCGCCTCGAAGACTTGAAGGAGTCGTCACGGTCGCTGCTCCGAATGTCACGACGACTGTTCGGCGACATCATCGGCGTCGCGCTCTCTCTCCGCTCGTCAGAAGTCCTGGAAGAGGGCTAGCTGATCCGGCGGCAGGGGTGGCTGGGAACGCCAGTCGGTCTCGGGATAATCGTCGAAGCAGCTCGCGTCGCCCGGTGCCTGTACGCGCGGCCTTATCGGCGGTGTCAAGGCTCTTTGCGGCACCTGCGGACGTCGATCGATCGTTAGGCTGTCGCTGTTACTGCCGCGATCGCGGCGAGATATCGCGTTGTCATTATTATTGCCGTCATCAACCGGGAGAACATACGCGAACGGGTCTATCAGCGAGAACGATGGTAGAGCTAGAAGAATTACAGAGGTGAAAAAACGACGTAACGCACTTGTATCGAGGATACAACGTATCGTATTGAGCGCTCGAAATGAGAATTACTTTTAACCTTTCGTGAATAGGATTGTGTTTTCGAACTAAACACACACACACAATCGCTGAGGGTGGAATATTATACAGTAGATAAATAATTGCTGTCATTGCTAAAAGTTGGCTGTTAGAGGTGAAATGCGTTTGCTGCGAGGTTACAATTTTATTCGATGAAATTATTAACATCGGTAGCTAAGGTTGATTGGCAGCGCTTTCTCTAGTTATATCATGTACGGGCAATACGATACACTTTTATACCAACCGACGATGTTGTGTAACACCTAATATGATTAACTCACGATCCAGGGTTCGAGTCGATCGCTGCTTAAACGTGTTTTCTCAGATACGACGTAG
>NW_014562912.1:0-515 GCF_001313825.1 Dinoponera quadriceps | reverse complement strand
TTCCTTTTAACCCCCATGAAACCGTGCTTTTTCACCGTCGATACTATTTCGCGTAAAGTATACTTGTTTGCTCCGCTTTTGCTCTCACGTTTATGACACGTCACGATTGCATCCTTTTTACTGACTCTTCAGTCCGACGTTCGGCACTATTGAATAATACAGAGAACCCTGAAAACATGCAAACATCGCGCACCGGAGAATAGCCAGCGCGCCACAACCGCATTTAACACATGGAGAGCGCGGTTACACGTTCCTGAGTTTTATTCATTTAATACGGCTGCAGTATATAATGTAAACGTTAGATGAGAAATATACTCTCATTTCTGACGTTAATGTATAATAAAGTCCTCTTTTATATCGGCCTTATTTTCCGAGCGTGGACTGCTCCGAGCACGACGCTACAGTGATTTTTTCATATTCAAGCAAGCACCATAAGAGATAACACGCATTACGCGTGAGCGCGGTTGACACCAATCGTAACCAAAAAGCAATCGTAAATGTTTGCTCATAAGATT
>NW_014562911.1:938-1296 GCF_001313825.1 Dinoponera quadriceps | reverse complement strand
TTAAATCGTGAACGTATGCAAATTGGCGAGTGTGATTGAAATATCCAGCATTATTACGTGATTTCCATGCGGCACCATCGAGTGTTTCAGCCTGCAAGCGTTTCTCTCCATTCGACATCAGAACACCTGAACTAATGAAAATTCACGTTTCGGCCTGAATCTTTTCGACGAAATACGCTAGTTCCACCAGAAAAGTAAAAAAATCATAATTCGATCGAAACTCGCGAGTTTGCGTGTAATGGGCGAAGTAACGTGAATGTCGAGTGAATATTGCATTTCTTTACGTTAAATCGTGAACGTATGCAAAGTGGCGAGTGTGATTGAAATATCCAGCTTTATTAGGTGATTTCCATGCGGC
>NW_014562911.1:0-322 GCF_001313825.1 Dinoponera quadriceps | reverse complement strand
AGCGAGTGGGATTGAAATATCCAGCTTTATTACGTTATTTCCATTCGGCACCATCGAGTATTTCAGCTAGCAAGCGTTTCTCTCGATTCTACATCAGAACACATGAACAAATTAGAATTCACGTTTCGGCTTGAATCTTTTCGACGAAATACGCTAGTTCCACCAGGAAAATTAAAAAAATCATAATTCGAGCGAAAGTTTGCGTGTAATGGGCGAAGTAACGTGAATGTCGAGTGAATATTGCGTTTCTTTATGTGAAATCATGAACGGATTCAAATTGGCGAGTGGGATTGAAATATCCAGCTTTATTACGTTATTTCCG
>NW_014562910.1:843-1050 GCF_001313825.1 Dinoponera quadriceps | reverse complement strand
GGCGATGAATTAGGTGACTCCACATATCGTTCGATGTGTGCACGTCTGTATATAATCTCCTTCCAGATTTTATTCGGTAATATCAAATGATTGCCTCGATTATCGCCAAGAACGAGTTCCACGTAGGATGCAGGTCCTACACTGATTCCAATTTCTAAGTATTTATATGATGTAGTTGTCAGCATGTATCTCCTCCCTAAGATACGT
>NW_014562910.1:0-761 GCF_001313825.1 Dinoponera quadriceps | reverse complement strand
ATATATTGCATATAAATTGAGAATAATACTAACCTTTTGCACTTTATTTTCTTGCATTGTGAAGCCTGTTCAATAGGCAAGTAATAATTGGCACGTTTGGTCTTAACTTCAGCACCTGCGGTATACATCTCGAAGTATATGTAAAAAACTACCGCCGAGTCTTGTCGTCACGTAGCAACTGATGGAACGCATGAACTCCTCGGTAAATATATAGAGAGTCCCCCACAAAGTTTATTTTCCCCTTCCTTTTTTTATTCTTCACGGATGTCAACCTTTGCAACGCACATACCGATAGATTTTTCTAGAAAACTTAATAATAAATCTCTAACACGGCGTCGTAGCCTATCAAGTAAGCACTCACACATTACTGAGATAGCACCAATCATCATAGCGTAGAAGACAAAAAAATGATGTGAGGCATAAGGACACACGATATTTATACTTATTTGAAAGAATCACTTTTTAAAGGTTATTATTTTTTCGACACGTTGCAACACGTTGCAACACGTTGCTACACGTTGCGTACGTGTTAAGCGCCGATGGATTCGTTATCAGAGGATGTAAGATAAGCATAGGTTTGTTACGAAAAATGCTGGAAAAAACCTTTTTTATCGAAACTGTTGCCGAAAACCTTTTTTATCGCAACTGATATCGGAAACCTTCGCTAAGCGCTGATGGATTCGTTATCAGAGAATGGGTAGACGATATCCTCAGAGTCTATCACCCAACCTATTTTTTTCACATTAAAAGAGGAAATATAA
>NW_014562909.1:0-447 GCF_001313825.1 Dinoponera quadriceps | reverse complement strand
ATTCCCTCTCTGGGATTGGGCTGTCGAGAAATTTGTTCTCCCGGTGATACCTGAGGACGTAATCGGCCATGGTCTCGTTCTCCACGGGTACATATCGCCCTAGCAGGATCTCTTGATGCACTTCTAATTGCGTTGCTGTGCTCCAATATTTTTTCTTCAGCGCTTCACAAGCTTCGTGTACGCTGGTAAAATCATGGACGGACCACCATGTTGCGGCTTGTCCGACCATGGCGTTTTCCAAATGATACAGAGCGGTGGACTCACTCATCGGCTCGTGCCTCAGGACATTTCGTACCTTCCGTATGAAGTCTACGGGGTGTATTTTGCTCTTCGCCCCTGCGAATTTCCATTGCGCGAAGGGGTTGTTTCCCGTGTATGGCTGCATGTACGGAGGTAAGTAAGGTCCTTCCGTCGCGTTTGTCCGCGACCGGAAGTTCCCTTGTTGAC
>NW_014562908.1:0-577 GCF_001313825.1 Dinoponera quadriceps | reverse complement strand
AATGTTATTAAATCAAAACTATAGCATGAATCACTTTGAAATTTTGTATTGGCGTCGTTTAAAATATGGTAGTACATGTTTGGTATTGCCAAACTGCATCAGCAACGCTGTCTTCCGTCAAACACGGGTACTTATTGATTTACTCTCATCATCCGACTCTCAGAAGGGAGGTGTTGGTTCTCAGCATCTCCCACGTGCCAACCCCACCTCCTCGTGGTGTGAGTCGGAAACGCTGGAGGAGGTCGCAACAATTTCTCCTCCTGGCAACTAACGGGGCTCTGGCTTGGACTTCCGNGGGGGGGGGGGGGGGGGGGGGAGGCTCAGCGGGCCCTCGAGGGACAAACTGCCGGCGACTTGGTGCCGAGGCGCAGAAGGCACGCTAGCGGCTCGAGCGGTATGAAATCCGCTAAGACAGCAAGGTAGCGTGCTGGAGCCTTAGGGTTGCTGGCGGATTCTCCCATCTCCATCCACTTCCCTTTGATCCCTTCCTTAATTAACATAACATTATAGCGAACAGAAAATCTGTTTTCACGCGGTATTTTCAAACCATTACACCTTCCATTCTTCCTGTAAATCT
>NW_014562907.1:0-432 GCF_001313825.1 Dinoponera quadriceps | reverse complement strand
TACGCTAGAGCTTCCAAGTTTATATTCGTTTTTAACAATTGCGATAAAAGCTCAAGTGTAACAATTGTGTACTTTGTAATTTTACGGTAAAAATATTTTCTACAAAATGCGAATTTGAAAAAAATAGGTGTTAAGAGATAATATATAATAATAAGTATAAAGAGAAGAAATTTATCTACTTTATTTTAAAAATAAAGAAAAATAAGTGATAAATACATACTTACTTCGCGACAAAAGTTTGTCCAGTCAACTACATCTCTATCGCACATACTTAAATGAGTTCGGAGGAACTTGTGTCGAGGTAGTCGTATCATGACAAAATATTCAATAGATTGGCAAATGCGTTGAAGTTTTAATTTAGTTCATTTAAATTATGTATTATATCCTTTCACAGGATGCGGAAGGAACGTAACAACAGATAATTTTTTCACG
>NW_014562906.1:0-459 GCF_001313825.1 Dinoponera quadriceps | reverse complement strand
TTTCGCCTTTATCGAAGAAAAACTGTAAAATGTACCGAATTTTCTCTATGTTGACTTCCATTTTTAACACCCTGTAACTCACAACCGAATGGACCAAAAAACAACAAAAGAAATTTTTTAGTGCGAAATGTCACCTTTCCAACGAGCATAAATCTGACATTGTTTGATCGATACTTTACGAAATATCGATTACTACAGCCATCTACCAAAAAAATAATTAATTTCTGATTCCTCAGCCTAATATATACAGGGTGGCCCATTTTAATATAACCACTCAAATAACTCACTAGGAATGACCCAAATCAAAAAAAGTTTCGGGACAAAATTTTCTATTTTTTGGGGGGAAATTTAATGGTAACCTTGAATTTGACCTTGAAGTCGATTTTCAAGATTATTTCAAGGTCAACTTTATTTTTTAAAATAGGAACCCCTATTTTTGATCCCAGATTCTGATAGTGT
>NW_014562905.1:0-2225 GCF_001313825.1 Dinoponera quadriceps | reverse complement strand
TACTCCGGATCCCGTCCTCCACGTTGCCGAGGAACCGGGGTGATGTGTTTGCCGCCTCAGCCGCGTGTTCGCGATCGCACTCGTTCCTTTTGGCTGGGGAACCGAGACGGTGTGTTCGCCGTCTCAGCTGCCCGTTCGCAGCCGCACCCGACATCCTACTCACATTGCCGAGGAACCGAGACGGTGTGTTCGCCGTCCCAGCTGCGCGTACGCAGCCGCACTCGCCATCCTTGCCTGGGACGACCCCGTCTCCACCGGGAGTTCCCGGTTCCCCGCCGGCCTGTGACCGAAGGAACTGCGGCAAGACAAGTCCGGGGTGGCGCCTTCGCCGTCTCCGCCGTGTGTTCGCTGTCCCGACTCTCCTCGCGAAGCCGACACGACCAAAGAACGAAACCGACCATTTGCTTGTTCGCGACACGAACCTCCGCATGCTACCGATGTAGCAGTCCCCACGGGATATTCGCGACATTGTAGGAGTAGGAGCTCCTAAGTGCCGCACCGTGCCGACCCGTGGGACCCTCTGGGCCCGGAGGGTTCCTCCGCGGTTTCCGTGCCACCTGCGCGTGGCTACCGATTGCACTCTCTGTGACAGTTAAAAAGGCATCGGGAAACGCATCGCGGAGCGTTTAAAGGCGATCGTGATTTAACCGTGCGACTCGTAAACACCGCGCCCGCTCCCCGCGCCTCGTCCGATCATAACACGCGATACCAAAGACATAACGCGCCGCGATACGTAACACGTCCGTCCGACCGCGCTACCGTCTCGCCACGGAACTCGAAGAACAGCTGTTCCGGTCAAAACACACACACATGGCAATAGACACAACACACCGACAACCATTTTAAAGCTCCTACTACATACGCTCATCCGTGGTAATACCGACCAACGAATAAATATATTGTTATTACTAAAGTGAAACTCTCATCTCTTTACAACGATCCTGGACATCCGGCGAGCCATCCGAGGGCCGTCGAAAAAGCTCTCGACCGTACCCGAGGACGTTTCCCCGTGAGTTACGCGAACTCTGGAGAGGCGGAGAAGGAACGTCGCAAGGTTGTCGGTGCGAGAATTATCGTTATATGGGAGAATAAATATGTTTGATTGTGTCAAACGCACGCAGTGTGCACGTAGAATATTTTTGTAAAGGTGACCAGTAACTCACTGTGTATCTACATAATCCACGAAAGCAAAGGTGCGCTCTAGTGAACGATTAAACAAATCGAACACATATGATATGTACTAATGGCGTAAATGTGCCAAAGGTAGCCAATGTGTATTTAAATAAACTTCAAACAGTAGTGCGTAGTGCGTAGTGCGTTTGACGCTGTCAAACATATTTAACCTCCCATTTAACAATAATTCTCTCACCAACAACCTGCGTCGGTTCTTATTGGCCTAATATCATATTTCCCTGATTGTGTATCACGAAGAGCCTACACATACTTAATTTATCATTCAAGGAAAGTTAGAGTTAAGTTGTCCTCTAAACCGACATACTTAAATTTACTGGTTTTTCAATCGACATATTTGAATTTTGCGAAATATCATTTCACAGAATACAATTGAAATTATTAGCATGCGATTTTCTTTTCTTTTCTTGTTTGTTTTGTAATGGTGAAATTGCACCTACGTCCTACCCGTGACCCGACCGACCAACCGTCGGGCCGCTACCGGCGCTTTGCGCCAAACAAAACTACTACAAGACACACACGTGTCACACCTTGAATAATGTGTGATCACGTTCGTGTCTAAACAACAACAAATGCTCCACTACTCGACAAAATAGGCATATAAAAGCTCGACCGACGGAGGCATAGGAGCCGATACCATCGGAGTTAACCGGATCGAGAGATCGAAAGCTGCTCCGGATCCCAATCTCCAGGTCGAGGAACCCCGACGGTATGTGCGCCGTCACAGCTGCGTGTTTACACCCGCACTAGGCATACTTCCTCCCGGCAAGAACGAGGTTGTGAGTTCGCCGTCTCTCTTGCAGAAATCGCGGGTTTTCCCATCGACTTTGGGACGGTGAGTTCGCCGTCTCCTACTGGAGTTCCCGGTCTCCTACACAGACCGGCCAGCGGCAGTATACTTGACGAGTCCGGGGTGGCGACTACGCCGTCTCCACCGACTCCTCTCGGCCTCATCGTCATCTTAAAGGAACAGCGTGTCCCACGTGTACCGATCCTCTGTGCACCGAATGTAAGAGGGTAAAGCAGAACGTTAG
>NW_014562904.1:0-364 GCF_001313825.1 Dinoponera quadriceps | reverse complement strand
GTAAAACTCGCTTTGTATAACTCAGGATTTCTCTAAAGATATTCATTTCGATATTCCGATAATTAGTCCAAGTATCAGAATCGTACAATACATCGAGTTAACCGTCATAAGTGCAACTACAACCTAGACCACCCGAGTCACGAGACGACAGCCACGCTCCAAGATCCAAAAATATTAACACATCACGAATCAACAAGTAAGTACTCAGTACCATTTATAGTCGTCCCTATTAGCTTCGATTTCTTCATTTATTAATATCCCGCCGTATCATAGAACACCCTACATACTAGCAGTCCAACTTAGAGCCTTTTCCAAACTCCGTCTTCAGACGGGAATACCTCGTCACGACCTGACCGTTCCCCTC
>NW_014562903.1:0-302 GCF_001313825.1 Dinoponera quadriceps | reverse complement strand
TGAATTTCCACAATTTCGCGAGTTAATCACTACCGGCTCATAATCCACCGGGCAAAAACTTCATTACTGGCGCGCGGAAAAAGAACGACGCTTGTTTTGCACAGGGGCGGACACGACGGGCGAAAAATTCGAAAAAACGATAGACCGACACTTGACAACGGCCGGCAAGAAGCAAGGTGCCTGGGTTTTATGCCTCCGCCTGGAATTCGCGACGCCAGAGGCTGCCACGCAGGTTTTCCCCCGTGTCACCGGGTTACTGTATTCTCCCCTATAACGAAAGCAAGAAGTTTCGCTTAACTTGC
>NW_014562902.1:0-4900 GCF_001313825.1 Dinoponera quadriceps | reverse complement strand
GTGGGTGGGTGCGGACCTGCGCGCACGCGCGACTACCGCGGGTCGTCGAGAACGGGCCGTTGGAAGGGGTACAGATCGGACCGCTGCGGAGGGAGGGAGAGTGGGTGGAGGGGTGCGGACCTTCGCGGACGATTACCGCCGGTCGTCACGATCAGGGGGAGAGAGCGTGGGTGGAGGGATGGGCGAGGGTATACCGACCGCAGGAGAAGGTGGTACAGACCGCTGAAAGGCCCTATTCAGTCGGTAAAAAGAAAGCAGCGCCTACCAGCCGCTGCTATTCGGTCGGTAAAAAAATAAAAACTGCGTTAACAGCGCCAACAGCGCCAACTGCGCCAACTGGTCTTTGCTACTCGGCCGGTAATACAGATCCAAATGCGCCAACTGGAATTGCTACTCGGTCGGTAAAACAGATCCAACTGCGCCAGAACCGGCCTCTCTCATCTATTCAAGTTCATTTGACAATCACGTTACTTCGCCTATTACAAGCAAACTCGCAAGTTTTGCTCGCAGATTGATTTCTTTTACGTTACTAGTGGAACTAGCGTATTTGTTCAAAAAGTTTCCAGCCGAAACGTGAATTTGCATTAGTTCACGTTTTCTGCTGTAGAAACGAAAGAAACGCTCGCCGCTTGAATTCCTCGAAGTTGCAGCATGGAAATAACGTAATAAAGCAGAATATTTCAGTCACACTCCTCAGTTTGCATCCTTTCACGATTTAACGTAAAGAAACGCAAGATTTACTTGACAATCACGTTACTCGGCATTTTACACGCAAACTCGCAAGTATCTCCCGCAATTTGATTTCTTTTACGTTTTCCCGTGTAACTAGCGTATTTGTTTGGAAAGATTCCAGCCAAAACGTGAATTTGCATCTGTTCAGGTTTTCTGCTGTAGAAACGAAAGAAACGCTCACCGCTTGAATTCCTCGAGAATGCAGCATGGAAAAAACGTAAAAAAGCAGCATATTTCAATCACAATCTTCAGTTGCATCTTTCCACGGTTTAACGTTAAGAAACGCAAGATTCACTTGACAATTACGTTACTTCGCCTATTACACGCAATCTGGCATGTTTGGTTCACGGATTGAATTCTTTTACGTTTTCTCGTGGAACTAGCGTATTTGTTCGAAAGATTTAAGCCGATACGTGAATTTGCATTAGTTCACAAATGCTGCTCTAAAAACAAAAGAAACGCTTCCCGCTTGAATTCCTCGAGGCTGCAGCATGGAAATAACGTAATAAAGCAGAATATTTCAATCACTCTCTTTAGTTTGCATCCTTTCACGATTTAACGTAAAGTAACGCAAATTCATTTTATAATTACTTAACTTCGCCTATTACACGCAAACTCGCGTCGATGTAAACAAATGAACGTTTTATTTACATATCGCGAGTTACTAACTTTTTTTTTCACACATTTACTCGAAATTGAATAAGGAATCGAAATATGTAAACAATACTGTCGTAACTAATTGAAAAGTACATGTAATTTCTAATTGTTTATAACTTTTATGAATTTGTTTAAACGAATTACATGCTACGTAATACTAAGTTTTTGTTTTAATAAGATAATAAAATAATATATTCAAAATTTTCCCATTTTCATCAAGAAATACACGCAAATGATTTAGTAACAGTGCGCGGCGTCCAGTTCGCGACGCTGAGCGTGGATGTAAACAAATGAACGTTATTTTTTACCTACTGCGAGTTACCAAATTTTTTTCAACCATTTATTCGAAATTGAATAAGGGAACGAAATATCTGAACATTATTGTCGTAACTGATTGAGAAGTACATGTAATTTCAAATTGTTTATAACTTTTATGAATTTGTTTAAACAAATCACATGCTACATAGGACTGTGATTTGTTTTAATAAAATAATAAAATAATATTATCAAAATTTTCACATTTTCATCAAAAAATACAATCAAATTATTTAGTATTAGCTAGCGGCGTTTAGTTCTCGCCGCTGCGCGTAGATGTAAACAAATGAACATTCTTATTTACCTATTGCGAGTTACCAACTTTTTTTTCACTCATTTATTCAAAATTGAATAAGGAATCGAAATATGTAAACATTATTGTCTTAACTGATTCAGAAGTACATGTAATTTCTAATTGTTTATAACTTTTATGAATTTTCTTAAACAAATTACATGCTCCATAGAACTATGTTTTGTTTTAATAAGATAATAAAATAATATCATAATTTTCACATTTTCATCAAAAAATACACGCAAATAATTTACTAACAGCTCGCCGCGTCCAGTTCGCGGCTCTGCGCGTCGATGTAAACAAATGAACGTTGTTATTTACATATTGCGTGTTACCAACTTTTTTCACTCATTTATTCAAAATTGAATAAGTAATCGAAAATGAAAACATAATTGTCTTAACTGATTGAGAAGTAGATGTAATTTCTAACTGTTTATAACTTTTATGAATTTGTTTAAACAAATTAAATGCTCCATAAAACTATGTTTTGTTCTAATAAGATTATAAAATAATATTATCAAAATTTTCCCATTTTCATCCAAAAATACACCCAAATGTTTTACTAACAGCGAGCCGCGTCCATTTTTAGATAAATGTTGTTTGCCCCAAGAATTGGCAATTTCAGTAAATATTGTGTGTGTGTGTATGTGAATTCATATTAAAACAGTAGATCTAGTGTGAATGCAAATTACGACCAAATTTCTAGATTCGGCTCGTTCGAATCGCCTGCATAAAACCGCATGGAGAACCCAGAACACGAGATCGAATTCTGGTCTCCAGTGACCTCCTCTCAAATCGAACGAGCGCCAGGTGCGCACAGATAGCATCCACGAAACAACAGCCTACACGATTGGCGAGACCGTCCGCGCTTCGGACCCGCGACCCGAGTTCGTCCCGAACGGAACCGGTATGGGAGCTTATAACGGAGGCGGGTTGGTTCGTGGGGTTACACCGTGGTCAACAGGAAAAATAAAAAATATACTAGAAGCTTCGATAATATAGTACAGGCTTTATTCGGCTTTTACGATAAGAGGACAAGTAAAATGTGCTCTACGTTAGCGCCTCACGATATACGAATTTATCCTGCTTTCGACAACCGAGCCGCGGCGGACTTGCGGTGTCGGCTGGTAAGGTGGCTGGGACCATTCGAGCGGCCCCCGAGCCAAGGTGGAGAGGACGGCACTACACACTGCACCCGCAGGGTGATTTTCCTGTGACGCTCAACGGTACAAAGAAACGAATACGAATGGGCCGCTTTACAGTATCGGTCTCTTGGCAGCTGACTCTTGGGGGTCGCTCGTCCTCCTCGTTATTCCCCTTCCTCTCTCGCTCTCTCCTCCACTCGCCACTCGGCGTTTGCGGTAGTTCGGTCTCTCTCTCTATCTCCCTTTCTCACACTCACCAACTTGCTCTTAACAAACTCTTGCGTGCTCAACACCAGGAAGAGAGCTCTACCTCCTTCGGGATGACCTGCTGATTTTAAGCAGGTCGCCCTTTTCCCTTGTGGCTTCGAAATCCGTCCCTCCTTGGGAGCCGGATCTTTTCCGACGGCGGCTTATTCGCCTTTGTGGCCCACCGTTTGACCTCCTGCTCCGATCGTTCGCAGCGGTGCCGCGGTCTCAGTTTGTTATTCGTCCCCTGTACGCGTCCTCGGCCCGACGGTTTTGCCTCTGCCGAGGGAACGGAACACGATAGATTATGTGGTAGGTTCGGGCGGCTTCTGCTCCTACTCCGGCGGTACGTACCCCGTCGTCTGCTTCAAGCCGCCATCCAGAGCGCGGCTACATATATGAAGGAGACGTGGGGCTCGCCTCGACATCCCCGCGCGCCGCGGCGCGCGGTCTCCGCTGTATTATAACATAAAACAAACTCTCTAATTTAAATTGGCGCTCGTGGGGACCGCGCCAACCTATTAGCGATAGGGCCCTTTCGAGAGTCACCGCCCTTGTAACGGGCACTTCGAGATGCTGCGTTAAAAAATATAATTTGTTGTTAAAACTTGGAATGAAACAAATTAGGTGACAACTTTATTTACGCAAAATGAAGGACAAAATTTAATCAGATTTTATTTCGAGGTCAATTATATTCGTAATTGGCAATTTCTAAATATTCCCGCTATACCATATATTTTCCACCACGGTGGAGATTGTGGATCCTTCGAGGCATCAGCGATGTCGTGTTACACATCTTTTTCTTCAGCCACAATGTTTCTTCTGAAACATTTCTACCACTCCACTGAATGCTTTGCCTCAACTTCCTGCAATTCAACATTTTCGTATTGGGCCTGCGTATGTTTGAAGAACGGCATACGTTAGCCCATTGTCGAGATACGAGTGCTGTAGAAAAAAACGATTCATTATCCAAAAAATTCAATATATGGTGGGCAATTTCAGGTGGTAGCTGCCCAATGAAATCTACGGCGCGTAAACCGCGTAAAAAAGATATGAGCTTCCAGAATTCTTCCATCTCTGATTCGCTCACGACTAAGGTAGCTGACGGACTGACATACCCGCGCGATTGCCTGGTATATATACTGCTGCTGCGAGACACACACGCCACCTAGCGGCAGGTATAAGGTTAGGCGAATCGATAATTAATAATCGCTTACAATTATCGATAATCGATTATCGCTAACAATTATCGATGTTGATATGGCAGCTCCGAGATATACGCCACATATCGGCAAGTATGAAATTTAGCGAATCGATTTATATCGATAACTATAAATGATAATTGAACATCAAAATAAAACTTGATTAAATTTCGCAATCGACTTCGATTCGCGAAATAAAACCTGGTTAAATTTTGTCCTTCGTTTTGCCTAAATAAATTTATCACCTAATTTTTGTTCACTCTAAAATTTAACACCATTTCTATTTGCAATCCTATTAGTTTTACAGTTCC
>NW_014562901.1:0-851 GCF_001313825.1 Dinoponera quadriceps | reverse complement strand
ATAGCTCTCGGCCGTTCCTCCGTTGTCTATCCATCCATCAGTATACTCCCCCCCTCCTGCCGTCTCTTCCTTTCCTTTAACTCCCGGTGCCTATCAGGCCCCGCACGCATCATGCGGCTTTCCTGAACATGTTGACGCGAACTCCAAAACTGAACTCTCATGCAAAGAATCGTTAGAGCAAGTAAACCCAGATAATCAAGCAGAATCTGAAGATTCCGGATCCCTTTCTGAAATCGAAGAAAAATCCTCAACTTCACACAACCTTATTACTCTCATTATTAAAGAAAGCAAAGGCAATGTACTCGCTCGCAAGAATAATATGGTTGTATTATTCACTGTCGACGGGTATCCGTGCGATAAAGGCACACAGCTGTTGATCGAAGCTAACCGGATTCCTCTCCTCGACGAATTAACACTCGGTCGAGGTCGAGTATTTCCTTTCGCAGATACCGGGAAGACTTTAATCATCCTCCTAATTAAAGAAAGACGATCCGTGCAACTAGACTTCGGAATTTTAACTAAATCATTCCATTTGTTATTAGATATCCTACTGGAACTAAATTTAAAATCTTTTTGCATCGCGAAGACCGAAACTCTTGATGACATTGATTGGAATGCCATACGCGAACTACTAAAAAACATTTTCGCTGAAAAATTAATTATTATCATGATCTGTTCAGGACTCACCATATGTCCTTCGGAGGACGAACGAGCATCTATTATATACGAAGATTATGCCTCCATATTCGCTGGATATAAAGGGCTTACAAAAACATATAATCGTATTCGGCAAAATTTTTACTGGAACCATTTAAAACAGCAAATACAAGAATATATTCGACAATATCGCA
>NW_014562900.1:0-1753 GCF_001313825.1 Dinoponera quadriceps | reverse complement strand
TCCCGAAACTGAAGAGGCACATAAAAGGACGACGCTACGCTACGATTGATGAGATAAAGACGGCATCGAAGGAGGAGCTGAACAAGATCACAAAAAATGATTTTTTGAAGTGCTTCGAGGATTGGAAAAAAACGTTGGCAAAAGTGTATAATATCTGATGGGGATTACTTTGAAGGGAACAAAATAGATATTCATGAATAAATAAATAATTTTTGAAAACACACAAAATTCGCGATACTTTTTGAACAGACCTCGTATTCTTCATTTGCATTAGTAGATCATAAGCTTATATGTTAATATAAAGCTATAAACATTATATAATATTGATTTTATTTTTCTCCTTTTCTCTCACTTATTATTCTCTGATATAATTTATAAAGCTCGATTTGCTTAAGTAATGATACAGTTTATTTAAAAAATAAGAATGATAAATTTATATTTTTTATATATCGTTATTTATTATATTTGTGCACATTTTGATAAATTTAGATGCTTTTTGCGTATCGTGACAAATACGAGGGTGAATCAAATATAAACCGGAATTATTTTTATATCCACAATGTGGCGAACGGAGAAAGGCCAGGTTTCTGAGCGTTATAGGTGGGGATGCCTGAAGGAGATTTCCCCCTACGCGACCTCTCATTAGCGCTCCGTTAATCAGTATCACAATGTCAGAGCGGAATGTGCCCTCGTCCGTTTCACAACGAATTATTATTAAATTTCTCACTGCAAAAAGCGTAAAACTGTCGGACATATTGAAAAGGCTTGAAGCACAATTCGGGGACAATACGTTTAAGAGGACTCAAGTGTACGAATGGCACAAACAATATTTAGAAGGACGAGAAACTGTTAAAAGTAAGGGGCACCGACGTCGCTCGTTGACCAGCGTGACAGAGGAGAATATTCGCCTGGTTGGCAGCTTTACCGAGAGTGACCGTCGATTAACGGTCGCTGAAATTGCTTCTGAGGTCGGAAATAGCTTCGGCAGTGCTCAGGCTATCATTACTGACGACTTTGCGTCTCGAAAATTTTCCGTTAGATGGGTCCCTCGTCCTCTCACTGAAAATCAGAAACGGCACCGTTTGGAGGTGTGCGAATGGCTATTGACACGCTATCAGGCAGACGGGGAAGCTTTTTCTCATAGAATTGTTTTTTGCGACGAAATTTGGATGTATCACTACACCCCGGAACCTAAAGAAGCCAGTATGGAAAGGCAAAAGGAAAGTAAATCCGTACTCGTTGAAGCCAAAACTCGGCTTTCAGCTTGAAAAGTTTTTGCAACTATATTTTTTTACTTAAAAGGTATTTTGCACGTGGATTTTTTCATGAACGTTGTACTGTGAACGCCGTATACTACTGCCAACTTTTGGACGAAGCAAAACGCGTATATCGTCGGAAAAGACGCGGATTTCCAATCCGAAATATTATCCTGCTTCACGACAATGACCCGGCCCCATACAGTTGCTTTAACTCGTCAAAAAATTAAAGAACTGGTCTAGACTATAATGGAACATCCTCCCTAGAGTCCGGACCTATGGCCTTGCGATTATCATTTGTCTGTACCACTGAAAGAAGCACTTGTAGGACAAAGATTTGACAACGATTCTTCTGTCGAATCCTTCGTGAGCGATTGGCTGCTGTCACAACCGCTTTCATTTTATGATAGCGGAATTAAAAAATTGCTTACCCGTTGGGAACAATGTGTTTCGTACTCCCGGGATTATGTAGAAAAATAGTTATGTATGTTAGTTTT
>NW_014562899.1:0-4875 GCF_001313825.1 Dinoponera quadriceps | reverse complement strand
CTCAATGCAATTTGTACAACAGACGGTTTGGAAAATACTTGAAATTTGGAATATCATAAATAGCCTTTGGACCTAAACTTTATCGACGGGCTAATATTTCCACCTCTGGTTGACCGCTTAAGCTATGTACCTTATAAAGAGCGCACGTGAAGGCGGAAGGGAAGTCGCTGTGTTTTGCTTTATGTTATTCGTAGAATAAACATGTTGGGAAACACATGACGTATCTGGTGGCGCGTTGTCGTGATTTTATAAATAATCGAAGATTGATCGACGAGCCAACGTTTCCACATCAGGTTGGCCTCTTCGGCTATGTCACATTATAGTTTATATTTCCGAGTATAGCTTGCCCAAATGCGTCTGTTCCAAATCAAAAAAAAAGAAAAAAAGATTCATTGTTCCTGTGGCACACAGGACATAACAACGCTGAGGTAGCAACAGTTTTTTCACTATGTCACGAAGAAATGAAATGTTTTTGCAGCAGGATCGTATTGATTCAGGGATATTGGTTTTTATTATAATAATAATATATTGGTAACTTACGTTCGATGTCGGCTAATCCGAAATAGTAATAGGGTAAAGTAAGTGCATTGCCTTAGGAGGAGAAAAAGACAGGCGGCCAGCTTGAGACTATTTAAAATGATTAACTAAAAAACTCAGGAGCATTTATAAAAGATTTTTTAGAGAAATTTAGAGAAAACATTAACTTGAGGAGTCGCGAGGACTGAGTTGATAATAAGAAATAACTTGCGGCTGCACAGGATAGACTCCCGACAAAAATTTAAAACAAAGAAGAGGTTCTCATTTATAAACTCGTCACTGTCTCCCTTCTTCCGGCAATTGCGACTGTCAGCATTTTCGGTGAGAACACCAGCGGACGTGGTGTTCCATGGTATTCTTAACTTTGCTGAGGAACGGTTCATGCACATCCGTTCTCACTGGGCGGTAAAATTTTGCACATGATAACATAAATTTAGAAAATGTGGAATAAAGCTACGCCGGACCTGGACGACTTTCGGTTAATTTAGATAGATGGTTATGAACTTTATTCTGTGTGTGTGTGTGTGTGTGTGTGTGTGTGTGTCCCACTTATTGGGTAGCTTTAGGTTACTGCTAATGCAGCTTCCCTGAAGGATGGGTTACGCGATTCGGTTTAGACAGCAGTAAACGCTTGACAGCTAGGGAGTAAATGAGACTAAGCAAGAAGAGCGGTGAAGAATAAAAGAACAAGAAGAGAAAAAATATTTAATAAAAATAAAAATTATACGAGTAAGAGTGGAGAGAAAGACTTTCGAATAGCTTACGAGGGTAAGTGTATTAAGATTATGAAAAAGGTAGCACATTCCCCAGTTAATTATATTCAACTTATAATTTTCTATAGATGTATATAATTTTCTATAGATGTATAAAAGTACTTGCTGGGTACCGGGAATAAGGACAAAATGGGAGAAGGTGGATCTGGTAAGGGAACGGCGCAACTCCCGGAGNGAGGGATGCTCAGCAATTTTGAACCATTTGGGAGGAAGATTGGACTGGCCTTTGAACACTTTCGGGTTTTGCAAGTTACTTGGTGTAGATAAGATGTAGTAGTAAAAGAAGAAGAAGAGAAAGAAGAAGAAGAAAAAGAACAAGAAGGAAAGAGGATGGAAAGAAGAGAAAGAAAAATAAGTAAAGAAGTGAAGGAGAAAAGAAAGAAAAAAAAGCTATCTTCAGTTTATTTTTTTTCGCGTCTTCCTTTCCGTACTTCCCTTGCGTTATAATTAAGTTAAGTGGACTGGGCCCATGATTTGCGAAAGGGGAGGGGGAGATATAACGAGTCTTGCGCGTGACCGATCACGGTAACGGGTCCGGAATAGCGTATTAAGCAATGGGGACCGGCGAAATTAGTGCTCTCGGCGCTTCGCGGCGCTCCTGTGCCCGATACGTCTTTGAGCATGAGCCTCTTTTAACAGGTGGAGTTAGGTTTGGTGTGTTTACTTTTACAAGGTGGATAATAATAACACGGTTCTAAGTTTTTACATACCAATAATGCAAATTATTTTTAGAAGCTGATGCGGCCCCAATACGTTGTTAACTGGCTACTACTGGGGTGGAAAGAGAAGAAATGCCGGAAAAGAGAAAAAAAGAAAAGAAAGAACAAAATGAGAAGTTAAGAAAAGGGTGATGTGTGAGTTGTGGAATCACCAGGAAGTAACAATATATACGCATTCATGCGAGGCGTCTTGATATTAAAGCTGGCATACGTTTGTGCCTGTTAGCGCGCCGAGTGGAAAATGTCACCAAAGAATGACGCAGAAAGATAAGCAAATGGAAGAAAAAAGAGGATTTACATATGAAGCCGTAAACGAACCGTGCGGATCTATGCCGACTACGGTCTATCGGGGAGATTTTGCACACAAACCTCTTGGCTTCTGATAAGTCCCGCGGAAGTAATTATCACAAAGTACAAGAGAAAGTAAAAGAGAGATCCCGAACTGTGCGAATGCAAATGCCTCTCGGTTTGATAATAGTATAATCAACGAATACGAGGTCTGGCTATTAAGTAAAGAAACTGCGCGCGCAGAAATCGTCCTAAAGGGGAAGAGGGGGAAACGAATGCAGCGTTGGATAGGTGGAATTGTACTACTATTCTAGTACGAAAACTCGTTTTTGACGCTGTAGTAGTATTTTTTCTATAGAGGTTAGAAACGAACGTGTTTTTTTCTTGTGCCGATAACAATGAGTGACGAGAAATACGAACGGATGAATGTGAAACTTTTCGTTAAATTAAAAAATACTTTGACTGTGTGCTATAACTTGTTGAAAGAGGCCTATGGTGAGAATTTTCTATCTCGTGCGCGTGTTTTCAAATGATATAAATGATTTTCTAAAGGCCGAGAGAGTACCGAAAATGACCAACGCCCAGGTCGACTTGTCTCTGTTTCAACTCCGCCTTTTTTCGGCATCGTGATGACTGAATGGGTTCCAGAGGGTCAAACTGTAAACCAAACTTAATATTTAAAAGTTTTGGCAACACTGGGAGAGCGAGTTCGTAAGAAACGGCCGGAGTTGTGTAAAACAATTCGCGGATCTTGCACTAAGACAATGCACTTGCCCATAACGCGCTGTCTGTGAAGCATTATTTATCCGCTAAAGACACTCCAGTTCTCGAACATGCGCCGTACTCGCGTGATTTAGCACCTTGTGACTTTTTGTTGTTTCCAAAGATCAAGTCTGTCTTAAAAGGAACCCGGCTCAAGTCGGTGGAAGAGGTAAAGCGAAAATCGGGGAAGCTCCTAAATACACTTACAAAAGAAGACTTCCAGCATTGCTTTGACCAATGGAAAAAACGAATGGAACGGTGTGTGGCAAGGTGAGGGGAGTACATTGAAGGGGAGCATTCGATTGTAAAATAATTTTTAAAATATCACTTTTTCATTTCAGCAGTCTCGTTATTTAATAGCCAGATTTCGTGAATACGGTACTACCGGACGAGCTGCAGTTTTACCGTTTGTGTGTGTATGTGTGTGTGTATGTGTCTGTGTGTATGTGTGACGATTCAAACGCAACAACATTTTTCTCCCCTCTCAATGCAACCAAATACGTGACACGCGATAAACAACCTCATCGCTAGTGAATGAATATTAACCCGTCGGGAAAGAAAAAACAGACTAATTATTCAACATGATAAGTATATTATCTCTGCACGAGCTCGTATAGGTACGAATAGTCTGACTTGTCGCCGACGAAAAGAACGGTGAATCGCAACGAGGGATTGAAACACGATTTTCGTACGAGATAAAAATAAAGCTCGAAGTGAAAAACAAAACGAGAGACGGAGAGAGAGAGAGAAAGAGAAGTAACAGCTCCCGCGCAGGCTGCATTTAACGCTAAACGCCGCAAAATGCTGTGACGATGCAAATTTTCGCTCGTCACTCAGGTCGGGGGCTTGGCCGAGGAGGAGAAGGAGGCTCGTGTCTTCTCGTCAGAGCCCGAGTTAATAGATTTTTGGTTTCGTGCGCCATTCGCGCACGAGACATGACCCGCGGCTACAATAGATTTTTTGAGTGTAAGAACACCCCATGAGCCAGAACACCAGACGAGAGGAGACAGAAAGGAAATAAAGCAGCCGGGAAGAGCCAAGGACATACGAGAGCAAGGGCTCGGAAGGAGCGTCTAGAGCGACACGCGGAAAGACGGGAAAATTTTCCTTTCCCGGACGGTTGATAACGAACAGCGGGGATCGCCACCTTGCGCTGAAAAAGGCATAAGGCCTCGTGATGGTTGGAGATTATGCAAAGGACGATTCCGGAGGAATTCTTTCGAATGGCTGCGAGCCCAATTATTGCCGAATGCCGTCCCGTGAGAGAACACGGAGAAACTAACGTCGAGATAACAACAACTGACGCGAGGTTCCTACAAGCACTCTTGATACACGTGATCTAGCCGGAAAGACCAATCAGAGTCCGCATCGAGCGGCGTGACAGATCTTTGCGACGGCTGCCTCTTGCGTTAAGTGACGAGCATTAATCGTTACAGTGCGACCCGACGGCGATCGAACGAGATGTCTCAGCGATCGAGCGAGGGAGCGATCAAGCAAAGTTGCCGTCTTAGAGGGACGAGATCCCGAGCAGGAGAGGCGAGCTTCGTGTGGCGAGTGGGTGAGCGAGAACTCTGCACAGCCGCGAGTAAAATAAGTAGATTTGCGAGAGAAATACGAGTCGATTGCCGTCGTTTCTCTACGGACTTACGAGATTTAGGGGCTACGTCAATTAAAACTGAGCCAGCTGAAGTGTGTCCGCTTCCGCGCGAATGCGTGAGCGAAGAAGTCCCGCAACCGTCGTAGACGGGAATTGCGGTGACAACGATAATGTGACGACTTAAAATTCAAATTACGCC
>NW_014562898.1:0-581 GCF_001313825.1 Dinoponera quadriceps | reverse complement strand
ACACGCTCGCGATCACGCTCCCAGCGGAAGCGCGTCACGTGCCTGTCGTGTCTTAGGATGGCGCAAAACGCCGGTGAGCGACCCGACAGATGGTTGGTCTGGCGGCGGGGAAGGTGACGGTGCTAATGCGCCGTTACAAATGATAATGAAGAACAAAATGAAGCGAGTGACATATATTTATTGAGTGATCACGAAACACCTGTGGGCTATATTATTGATGATGATAATGAGGATAATTATGATAATGATAATGATGAAAAAAAGAACANTATTAGGTTGGAGAAAAAGAAATACATTATTTTTTCGGTAAATGGCTGTAGTGATCGATCTCTCGTAAAATATCGAGCAAACAATTTCAGATTTATGCTCTTTGGAATAATGACATTTTGCACTAAAAAAATTCTTTTGTTGTTTTTTGTTTGGTCTATTCAGTTGTGAGTTACAGGGTGTTAAAACTGGAAATCAACAAAGAGAAAATTCGGTACATTTTACAGTTTTTCTTTGATAAAAGCAAAAATGCAAGTTAGTCGGATGTAATTGTGAATGGTGTTTATGGTGCCGATATTGTAACAGCCAATTAC
>NW_014562897.1:0-922 GCF_001313825.1 Dinoponera quadriceps | reverse complement strand
AAATGACATTTTCAAAATCTGTATTGTCTCCTTTGTTTTTCATTTTCTTCATGACTTTTGTAAAATGATAGCAGATGCGAAAACATTCCCCGGTCAATTTAAAAGTGAGATGAGCAAAATTCATCGTCTTCACTTCTGATACAATTTGCAGTAAGATACAAGGTGGCGTTTCGTAAAGCTAACGTCGAAAAAAGTAATTTGAAAATGCAAATAATTTACTGTACACTGCTCAAACGGAATTATCAGCAAAATGAACCGAGCGACTTTGTCGCAATGATACCGCAACGGATTTACACCGATAAATAAATGAAAGTCTGCTCGCGACTTCATCAAAACGATCTTCACGCCATATGCATGTTCAAGTAACCACCAGTTTCCGTCAAAGTTTTTAATTCTCTCTGATCGAAAACTCAGAAAGTCTACTGAGAACATACGTGTTGGAGGACTTGAGGAAACGCGGCGACTGCAAGTCTCATTCAACCATGTCGAGGAACGAATGTAATCTTCCAACATGGAATGATCAGCGCCCAAAGCATTTACTGACCGTAGTTACGAAGAAAATTGAAAAAGGATGTTCTCTTCCTAAGAAAGGGCCATCAATTTTCGTAACGCTCGCTGCTAACTCGCGTGAGTCATGCGTACCGTTCTAGTTCATTTGTTTTTAGTCATTGTTGCTCTCCATCTGGCCGACTGCTCTTTCTTTATGGACATTATGCGTAACATAATTCAATCGGAAAGGATAAGTAATGGGCATTGAAATAACAAGAAGAATTTATTAAATTTTATCTCCAGCATTTATCTCTTTCCGTGTGATTGATCACTCGTTAATTCGGTTGCTCAACCGACGAGCGGCTGAGTTTTTTGATGGATCGTTAAAAAAGCTTGATAATGATGTCAAGAATGATATTATATTCATCTCGTG
>NW_014562896.1:0-1481 GCF_001313825.1 Dinoponera quadriceps | reverse complement strand
AAGGTGTAACAAAATTCTCATTTACCAGCCATGTCGTATTCAAACGCGATGATTCCTGGGCTAAATACTGGACTTCTTACCAGGGAAGGTAATGTAGCAAAAATTAATATCATAAATAGACGCATATACGACGTCTGCACGGAAAATATCCGACTTAGTGCTGTAGCAGAAGAAAGAGTTAATTTTTGGCCAATAACGTCGTGTTCCCTCCAGTGTACTTCTTTTTGGAAGCCATAACCCTCTTCCAGAGATCCTCCCACTTTTGAAAACACTCCTTATGTTCAACTTTCGGACGTACGCTTCAAATTATTGACTACTATGTATTGGAGCATATAATTCATTATACACTTATTACGATGAAAAAAAACGTATCGTATTGTAATGTCGGAAAATATATAATTTTACATGCACACAGGCTTAAATATTTTTTCAAGCTGATAAAGCCGTATCACTTATTCATTGTAAGCTCACGAGTTTGCGATCTAATGTAAATATATATGTCTCCGGTCACATATAAATAGCAATTAAACCTTGCCGTGAGACATATTTTTTCCTCTCCATTCATAATTTTGATAAAGATNGCTTCAAATTATTGACTACTATGTATTGGAGCATATAATTCATTATACACTTATTACGATGAAAAAAAACGTATCGTATTGTAATGTCGGAAAATATATAATTTTACATGCACACAGGCTTAAATATTTTTTCAAGCTGATAAAGCCGTATCACTTATTCATTGTAAGCTCACGAGTTTGCGATCTAATGTAAATATATATGTATATATATATATGTCTCCGGTCACATATAAATAGCAATTAAACCTTGCCGTGAGACATATTTTTTCCTGTCCATTCATAATTTTGATAAAGATATGACAACATGTGAATTTACGTCGAAATTTGCTGTTATCGATTTAGCGCATAAAGAAGAAGCAAACAAATAAAACGGAGTTTAAGAATTTTCCTCTATTCTACCTCGCCATTTTTCGACAACTACTTAATAAGACAAGTGACAAAAAGGAATCAATCTGTAACAATAAATATACTAAAGATTATTAGTTAAATGATAAATTCAAAAGCGCAAGAAGTAATCGCAGCAGGCGAGCGTTGTTGGCGTTATTGAACTTTATTCTGTAAGGTTATCGCGTGATAATATTTGCGCTAAAGTTATTCAAAAAATGTTGAAAATCATAATCTTATATATATTTTAGCTGCCAAGTGGCACTCACGACGTAAGATACTGACGTCTGCATTTCATTTCAACGTATTGCGAAAGTATGTTGCTGTTTTAATTGTGGAGGGACAACGCATGACCAAGACCTTAAAGGATGTCGGTGGAACTATTGAAAAGAATGTATTTACATTTGCTTCTGAACATACGCCGAACGCAATATATGGTAAATTATGAGATATTTTTATTATGTGAATCTATATAAAGTTTATTTGGCATAACCAAAAGTAAGAGAATTTGTTTGC
>NW_014562895.1:0-489 GCF_001313825.1 Dinoponera quadriceps | reverse complement strand
CACAACGAACGAGGAGATGTAACAGTTCGTGTGCAATTGGTTTGATACACGTCCGCGAACTTTTTATGATACCGGGATAAAAAAATTACCAGACTGTTGAAGGAATAGATAAAATGGTGGACTACATAGAAAAATAAGAATAATATAAATTATTGGGAGTACAAATTAGTTCGGCCCGCTTTTTGTGGTTAAAAATGCATTTACTTTGGAACAAAATGAATGAACAGATTAATCAAAGTATTGTCCATCGCTGACTACTACTCTTTCCCACCTCTCAGGCAAATTTCGAATTCCATCTCGAAAAAATCTCTCGTCTTTTGAGGCGATCCAAGTTAGGAGCCAATTTTCAATTTCTGCGAAAGAAGTGAACCGGTGACCTGCCAATTCGTGCTGCACCGTCGGAACAACCAGTAATCAGAAGGAACAATCTCCGACGAATGCGGCGGGTGCGGTAAAATATTCCACTTGAGCATTTCCAAATAATTTTTT
>NW_014562894.1:0-2244 GCF_001313825.1 Dinoponera quadriceps | reverse complement strand
GAGACATTTGTATTTTGACGCTCACTTCATACCGGTACACCTAGTATATCTTACAGGTAAGACATTGTTCCCATTTATTTTCTATTTGCTTTATCTATCATAAGAGAAATTTCATTCACACATGCGGTATCTTTACAAATTAGGAGCAGTAAATCGATAT
The DNA here is from genome assembly GCF_001313825.1 of Dinoponera quadriceps. Classification (NCBI taxonomy): domain Eukaryota; kingdom Metazoa; phylum Arthropoda; class Insecta; order Hymenoptera; family Formicidae; genus Dinoponera; species Dinoponera quadriceps. The sequence goes on along the minus strand of NW_014562894.1, from coordinate 2,084 downwards.
GGATCTATCAAAAAGATTCTATAGTTTATATAGCGTTATTCCTTCTTATTAATTAGCTGATTATTTAGCTGATTTTACGACTAATATGATATTTCAGTATTGAAAACGATTTCATTAGACACAATCCTGTTTAATTAAGTGAAATATTTATATTGCAATAGGTTTATAAAAGTTGTACTAGTTATGCAAANATTAATTAGCTGATTATTTAGCTGATTTTACGACTAATATGATATTTCAGTATTGAAAACGATTTCATTAGACACAATCCTGTTTAATTAAGTGAAATATTTATATTGCAATAGGTTTATAAAAGTTGTACTAGTTATGCAAATTATATTGCATTATATAATTTTTATGTTGGTAACTTTTGAAAATAAAATTCTCAAGCTTTATGCAATATGAAATATTTATTTGTTTAAAGTCATTAGTTTTTTTTTCAAAACTATTCAAATTTAATTATTGAAAGTGGTTTTTAACTTCATTTTATAAACTTTTACGAATGAAAAATACTAAGAATTTTGCACGATAAATACATATTCATTTGCAAGGTACATTAAAGAATACATTCATTTTGTTTGGTTTAATAGATTGCCTGGAAAATAAGGATATTCTTCAGGAATTTTTTTCAAGTTTGAATATATATATAAATATATATATATTATATAAATATATATATAACTTTATACATGATTGGATATATGAATATACATTTAATAAAATACTTGTCTATTACAGACATAAGGCTATAAAGAAGTTTTGTGATGCGCTGTGGAAATCACCACCGAACGACTATGTTTGTGTACGAGCCAAGAAATCTATACGCTCGATCCGAATTTAGACAAGAAATTGCAAATCTTACAATGTTGTGTAAAGAGTATGTCGACCCCATTCGAGATTCCAAAGAATCGGCTTAAACACAAAAGTATATTTGACGAAGAACCGATCTTTTTGGACCTAACAGTATACCAGGTGTAGAAGTATAAAACTGGAATTTTCCTATAGATGGTGCTAGCCATCAGTTTAGGAACTGTAAGACCGCTTCTACAGCGCCATCATCTCCCTCTAACAGCTGACGAAGATTTTTAACACACAACAATCCAAGTTCCATACACCGGTATATTTTTCTATAACCTTAAACATGTCGAGTTTTGTGCTTACGAACTACGATTTGCTGACAGCATTGGTTTTTTGTCATCATTTAAAGAAAAGTGCTGCAGAATAGCATCGAATGCTTGTCGAAGCTTACGGTGAACATGCTCTTGGTAAAACACAGTATTTCGAGTGGTTCAAAAAATTCAAAAGTGGTGATTTTGACGTGAGAAACGAAGAGCGTGGGAAACCACCGCAAAAGTTCACAGATAACGTATTGCAAGCCTTATTGGATGAAGATGATACTCAAACTCAACAAGAACTCGCGGATGAATTGAATATGACGCAGAAAGCTGTCTCGATTCGTTTGAAAGCCATGGGAAAAATTCAGAAAGTGGGAAAATGGGTTCCGCATAAACTGAATGAAAGACAGCAAGAAAATCGAAAAACCGCTTGTTGTCTGTAAAAATGCTGCTCAACAGTTACAAAATAAAGTCATTTCTCCATCGTATCATGATAGGTGATGAAAAATGGATATATTTTGAGAATAAGCATCAGAAATCATGGGTGAATCCAGGCAAACCATCGACATCCATTGCAAGAACAAATCGCTTTGGAAAGAAGACAATGCTCTGTGTTTGGTGGGATAGAAGGGTGGCAGAAGAGTGTAATCTATTATGAGCTGCTAAAACCTGGTGAAACCGTTAACACTGATCGCTACCAACAGCAAATGATCGATTTAAATCGAGCATTGCGTGAAAAACGACCGGAATATAGAAAAAGACAGCACAAAGTCATTTTGCTCCATGATAATGCCCCATCACACACAGCAAAACGGGTCAGGGAAACGATCGAGGCGTTCAGTTGGGAAATACAAAGGCGGTTCAATAAGTACCCGTGTTAGAAATGAAAAAACCACTTTTTCAAAAAATTATATTTTTATTTTTCAACATAGTCCCTTTTTAGAAAGATACACTTCTCCCAACGTTCCT
>NW_014562893.1:0-1082 GCF_001313825.1 Dinoponera quadriceps | reverse complement strand
ACCCTCCCCCGCAGCGGTCCGATCTGTACCCCCTCCAACGGCCCGTTCGCGACGACGCGCGGTAGTCGCCCGCGAAAGTCCGCACCCACTCACCCACCCTCCACCGCAGCGGTCCGATCTGTATCCCCTCCATCGGCCCGTTCGCGACGACCTAAGTTCACCCACCCCCTCCAGCGCATTCGCTCCTATATCGCGTTCACTTATATCTAAAGGGGAAAGGTAAGGGAGAGAATATTAAGTTAAAAAAATATTTTACGATCTAAAATAGTTTATAATTAATTATTTAGAACATAATGTACAATGTCTTTCAANTTTATTATTAATTATTCAGAACATAATGTACAAGGTCTTTCAAGGCGCACGCCAATAGCTCACAGTCGACGAGAAACTCGCTGTCGAAATCGCCACTTTCGCGTATAACTTTAGCGGCGTAAGACCAGTCAGTAGTTTTGGACTCGTACCATTCACGAATAACTTCATTTTGTTGCAAAATGCTTATAAATTTTTGGAACTTTACATTAACAATATGTGTATTTTCGTAGAGCCATGAGTACATATGATCAATACACTGCTCAAGATTGAATAAGTTATTCAATGTTTCTGGTTTTAAATACAGTGACTTGTTGAACAATGTAAGCTTTATAATGGTATCACCACGCATCATGCGACATTCCACCGACAAATCTCGAATCCATAATGGCGNACATATCGCTCGATGTGCGCACGTCTATGTATAATTTCTTTCCAGATTTCATGTGGTAATATCAAATGATTGCCTCGATTATCGCCAAGAACAAGTTCCACGTAGGATGCAGGTCTTACACTGATTCCAATTTCTAAGTACTTATATGATGTAGTTGTCAGCATGTAACTCCTCCCTAAGATACGAGCAGGAATACGTGGTTTTTCAGTAGAAACGCTGTAAAGAAAAATTTAAGAGAAGTTTTTGTTAAATATTCAAATCTCAGAAAGAGAGAGATTATATTGCATATAAATTGAGAATAATACTAACCCTTCACACTTTATTTTCTTTCATTGTGAAGCCTGCTCAATAGGCAAGTAATAATTTGCACGTTTGGTCT
>NW_014562892.1:0-478 GCF_001313825.1 Dinoponera quadriceps | reverse complement strand
CGAGCAACGCTCTGCTATCACCGTCCAATCAACCGTACCCGTTCTACGCTACGTCGCGGGAGCACGGCGTCGCGGGACCCGCTTCGTTTGTCATCAGATGCGGGTACTTGCAGCGGTATACGTAATTTTAGGACGAGTTTCCATCAGTGTGGCGACGCGCAAACAGCCAATTGGAGTTCACGGCACTTGACAGCTGCGACGCGCGTCACTGTTGCCGCCGCCAATGTTGCACGAATCCAGAGGAGTCATATTTGCGGATAGGCAGTAGCCCATCTCCGCGACTCGAACTTGCGCGAAGACCTGGCCAAGGCTCGGCGACGAATCGAGCAGGACCGAAATGGCGACAGCGCCGCGATCGACGACGGCGTCGACCCGCGCGTTGACACCAGGGGGTTGCTCGAGTACGTGGTGCACAAGCGTCTAAACGTATCGCTCGCTGACTTACCTGGTTACGAAATGCAGCATTGTCTCATGGTTA
>NW_014562891.1:0-1128 GCF_001313825.1 Dinoponera quadriceps | reverse complement strand
GAATTTGAAGTACTTTTAATATAACAACTGTATGTGTTGATTTAAGTTCTAATAATTTATGGAATAATTCTTAAAATATGTGACTTTAAGAAATAGTTTTACATGGAAACATAGCATATCGGACAAAAAAAAGTAAAATGATGTCTTTAGGTCTTAAGATTCGTCGATATTACCGCATTTTGGTAGTTATTTAAAAATAACACAGGCCAACAAAAAAAATTTTTTTTCTGCGCCATGAATGCTATAATGATATTTCTATGTATTTTTTTGCCGCTGAACCCGAATCCGCAGCCCGTTTAATCCGTAGACGTCGGGATTTTCCCTTAACCTCAAAAAACACCTTAAAATCTACCGTAACTATTAAATAACATTGCACAGCCCCCCAAAACAAAAAAGTTTCTGACGTGGGGTCTCACAATACTTACTATATGTTTTTGGGGTCGCTGAATTCGAATCCGAGGTCTAAATAGCCCCATCGGGTGTGTGTTTAGTCATAACCTCAAAAACCTTCTCATATAGGCTACTATGTGTAAGCGTCAAAAAATGTTTGCTTTGGTCTGAGAAAAAAATACGTGTACTGTATGTTTTTAGTGTTGCTGAATTCCTCACCCCCATAATCCCTTAATCATGTAACTCCTTAATCCTACAACTCCAAAACTAGAGAATTCTGATTGACATTTAAGCTCATAAAAATTTAAGACAATATTAGATTCTTGTTTCGTGCTTCAGAATTTCTTTTGAATATGCTTAGTGAATCATACGACTAATATGTCGTTACATATGTTCAAAAATCCTGCTGCCTTAGAAAACTCTGGAAATGGTGACACTGCTTCATAAGATGTGTGGAATGATCTACTTTCCAATTCTCTAAGGTAACGAAACCAGCGAAGGCGCGCTGCCCTGTAGGTGGGCGGTAAGGTGTGAGCATGAAGCCGGAATGTGTCTGACGACGAGTTGACATGGTCCTCGTCAAAGTCAGAAAGCCCCCACACTTAGTCCTTAGGGAGGTATGGGGGTTATCACCCCTAGGCCGGTAGACTCACCCGCGATCAAAACGGGATCCCTACCGCGTGGGCTTTTTAATACAGGGTGCGGCGAAAGGTATGCCCTCATTTTGGAGAGCAATCA
>NW_014562890.1:0-807 GCF_001313825.1 Dinoponera quadriceps | reverse complement strand
GTCTTTTTCCCGCAAAATTAACGGGAGCGGTTAAGAGTAACGTCTAACCGCGACATAACCTCGATTTCACCAGTCAAATAGTAACATAACCTAGCTTTCACTGGTGACTGGTAAACATAACCTCACTGGTGACTGGTAGACATAACCTCACTGGTGAACATAACCTCACTGGTGACTGGTAAACATAACCTCACTGGTGACTGGTAGACATAACCTCACTGGTGAACATAACCTCACTGGTGACTGGTAAACATAACCTCACTGGTGACTGGTAGACATAACCTCACTGGTGAACATAACCTCACTGGTGACTGGTAAACATAACCTCACTGGTGACTGGTAGACATAACCTCACTGGTGAACATAACCTCACTGGTGACTGGTAAACATAACCTCACTGGTGACTGGTAGACATAACCTCACTGGTGAACATAACCTCACTGGTGACTGGTAAACATAACCTCACTGGTGACTGGTAAACGTAACCTCACTGGAGAACATAACCTCGCTGGTAAACACTGGCCTCACTGGTGACTGGCCTGCGATACGTCACTGGCCCTGACTGGTGATTGGCCTCAGTAAGTCACTGGCCTCACTGGTGACCAACCCCCCAACCGGTGACTGGGTCCCACGGGTCACTAGACCCAACGGGACAATAGATTCTATTGAACTGGTCACATGTAGTGACCGGTACAACTGGTGACTGGCGTCACTGGTCACCAATCGCAATCGGCCACCAGCCTCACTGGTGACGACCCGAACAGGTGACTGGGCCACAATAGCTGACTGGCCACAACTGACAACCAA
>NW_014562889.1:0-984 GCF_001313825.1 Dinoponera quadriceps | reverse complement strand
TATGTTGTTGCAAGGTGTCCCAACTTTCTTTATGATGTTTTACATCTAATGATTTCAAAGTAATCTTGTCGGTGGAGCTCTCTTTTGAAAACGGCGGGAACTTATTTGTATTACTAATATTTTATCGTCTTCAAATAAAAGTTTGCTTGTAGGTATTCTGGCAGGTCTATCGAAGACTAGCTCGTACGGAGTGTGTTTAGTACTTTTATGAATGATTATATTGTAATTATGGCTAAATATACCTATTCGTCCCATTCCTTCTCGATGAAGGCGTATTGCTTCAGGTATTTTGCCAGTGTGTGATGAGATTGCTCCAGAGAGCCATTAGATTGAAGGTGAAAGGCGTTTTTGTGAAATTTCCGTATTTGGTCGTATTCTGTCGATTTTTTTATTAGATTGCTAAAGAAATTTCTTTCACTGTCTGTAGGCACCGATTTAAAAGGTCCAAAGAGAGTATTTAATCTCTTTACTAATTTATCAGCTATAGTGGCGGCTGTTTGATCTGGCAGCGATATGGTTAGGCATAATTTGCTTAATTGAACTTGTATGATGAGGATATATTTGTTATCTTCTTTGGCGCGGGATAACGGTCCTAATATATCCACAGCTATTTTATTAAATATCCATCCGGTAATGTTGGTTATTACCATGAGTTGTTTAGTTTTCACTTGAACCAATTTCTTCAATGGACATTGGAGGCAACGCAAAACTTATTGCTGGCCGTTCTGTTTTTAAATTTTCTCAATAATAATTTTGACGACATTTGTTATAAGTCTTGGTTACGTAGCATAAGCGAAGTCGTGCACGACCTAGGATTAAGTAGGCAGAAATCAAAGATGGGCGATATGCACACATATATGCATACATATATGCATACATATATGCATACATATATGCACACATATGTGCACACATTTATGCACATATATATATGCACACGTATATACACTCATATATACGCACAGAAGATTCATATTTCTACAC
>NW_014562888.1:0-574 GCF_001313825.1 Dinoponera quadriceps | reverse complement strand
ATTGTAATCTCGTTGTTAACCACGAAATGTAATGTTACTAGTGACAATATTATTTCTCCGTTCGGACGTTTACACATTATCAATTTTTTGTTAACAGTACTTATATAAAGCAAGCGTGTACTTCAAAATTGCATCTGAATGAATTGTTATGGCATTGTCTAAGCCCTTGACAAGATTTCATAAGTTATATATAAGATATTCATGCATAAAGAACACACCCTGAAAAAACTCGACGATTCTGATTGGTCCTTCGTTCTATCTAAGGATATTGCATTTGACAATTAGTTATTCACATTAATTTCGCGTTTTCCGCACAAGATAGCTTTCAGTGAAGCAGATTTCACAATATTNGCATCATATTTGCACGCGCGTTGCTTCGAAATAGCATTGTTTCTAGTACAGAAAGTAACTAAATTCTAAAATCAGTTACTGCAAATTGGGGTATGATGGAAATGTATCGCGCGTCTAGTCCGAAGCATTCTCCCAGTATGCTGTATGCTTTTTGTACACTTTTACATGTACGAGTACTTTTTCAATACTGATAAATTGTAATCTCGTTGTAAACCACGGAATA
>NW_014562887.1:370-642 GCF_001313825.1 Dinoponera quadriceps | reverse complement strand
TAGACAGCTAGCGGAGGCCAAGTTCGGTAGGGCACGTAGGTTTGTCCCCAGAGAGACAAAGCCGAGAAAACTTGGCGGAGACGACGCAGTTGCCACCCCGAACTTGTCAGGTTTCCACAGTCGGTGGCCGTGAGGTTGATAAAGCCGGGAACTCCCGAAGGAGACGGAGAAAACATCGCTCCGAGGTAGATGGAAACCCGGTGCCCGTAACTTCCGCGGGAGGGACGGCGAACTCACTACCTCGTGCTTGCCAGTAGGAAGGATGTCGAGTG
>NW_014562887.1:0-238 GCF_001313825.1 Dinoponera quadriceps | reverse complement strand
AGGACTTCGGTGCAAATTCACCGTTACAAACCAATTACTATTAACAAGAGTTATGTAGAATTTTGCAAAATTCACAATATTATATGAGGAATTATTCTATAATATTGGTAATACAAATAAGTTTCCGCCGTTTCTTTTTATAAAAAATTATCAATTTATTGTAAAAAAATATATTTTACATTTTATTCCAAATATTGTCTGTCACTTGCTACTACTTTTTGCCATCTTTCTGGCAGCA
>NW_014562886.1:0-241 GCF_001313825.1 Dinoponera quadriceps | reverse complement strand
AGCGATAAGTAACCATAGTCGATAAGTTTCCGGAGAGCGGTGAGTTACCAAGGTCGATCAGTTTTCGGAGAGCGGTAAGTTACCAGAGTCGATATGCTTCCTATGATCGGTACGTTTCCCGGGGACGGTATGTATCTTTATTGCACATCGCAGAGGAAGAGTGAGGTTCAAAGATTCCAATTTTTGCATAGATTCAAATAAGGATGGTACTTCCCACTTACCCAATGCAAATAAATCATAC
>NW_014562885.1:0-451 GCF_001313825.1 Dinoponera quadriceps | reverse complement strand
GCACCCTCTTGTAGCGACCTTGTAGTACGTAATATTCAATTGAGTGACCTATTTCTTTGCAATAATCACACAGAGTATTCATTACTTCGTATCTTTGATTACAATTATCATTTATGTTCTGATTGACGTAGCATTCTTAACTTTTATGCTTTATCTTATTACATAATTGACGTATAATCGGTGAGCTATGAATTGAGCGATTTTTAGAATTGAACAACTTTATTTGACATTGAGATGCTTTGTGTCCGCGTCGATTGCATCATTGGCAAATTTCATTATTGAACCCAGAATTGTGATTATTATTGAAGTAACAATTTCTAGCATTATGACCGGCCTCATTACATATTTGACAAATAATATTACTATTATTAGAAAATGAATTTGCTCTACATTCGTGAAAAATATCGCCGCCTTTCGGAACGGGGGTTTACACTCTTCAGGGGCGCAGGGC
>NW_014562884.1:0-410 GCF_001313825.1 Dinoponera quadriceps | reverse complement strand
TCGAGAATACAATGGCAGATGGATTGGGCGACGAGGGGCCATCGCATGGCCTCCACGATCACCTGATCTGACTTCACCTGATTTTTATTTATGGGGGTATATTAAAAATGTGGTTTATGAGCATGCGCCTACAACTAGAGAAAATATGATAGAGAGAATAAGAGTAGCTTGCGCAAATATACCGCGAGCTGTCTTACTCAAAACGGTCAGGCACTTCGAAAATAGGTTGGAATTATGTATTCAAGCCAATGAAGATAATTTTGAACAATTTCTTTGATAAAGATCTTGCCTTGACCGGTTGGATCATGTCCAGATCTTGCCTTGACCGGTTGGATCATGTCAAATGCTTGCCTTGACTAGATGAATCGTGTAAGATAAGACGGAAAGTGAATACTTTACGAGATATTTTG
>NW_014562883.1:0-581 GCF_001313825.1 Dinoponera quadriceps | reverse complement strand
TTCACTTTGTTTCCGCCAATACGATACATATATCAGATATACAAAAAAAATGTCTTAGAATAACAACAACTTCTTTCATTTACACATGAACATTATGTGTGTGTACAAAAAATTAATACGATTATATGTATGCATATAAAATCATTGTAAAACGCGACATAAGCACTGGATAAAGAAGGCAAGGTTCCACTTGAGATAAATATGTTTGGCTGAGAAAACATGCATAAAATATGTGTGTATACATTTGTCTTGATAAAAATATACGACTTTCACTGTAAATCTATCTAAGTTTACTTAAAATTGTGTTTATTTCCAGAACACCCATTATTTCGGTGAAGTCATGTAACACTTCGAGATTGTNTTGCACCTGGTAACAACGAGATTATACGAACGATTTCCAGCGTTAGCTAATCTTTCTGTCATGCGTAATTTAAATTCTTACACGTTGCCGCAACGTTTCTTCGTTGATGGCTGCACGAGTCAGCAGCTGTTTCACTTTTTTCAGAAGCTCAAATTTGTGGACTAACTGTTACCTCAAAATTCTCAAGCCTCCGTAATCATCTTCTTTCTGAGCTTTTTCT
>NW_014562882.1:233-1093 GCF_001313825.1 Dinoponera quadriceps | reverse complement strand
ATTGTATATTAGGTGTACAAATAAGTTCGGTACATTTACTTTTAGCGTCATTTACTTGTAACTCTGGTTAATAATAAATTTTTTCCTGCCCTATGGTGATTTGAAAATTTTTACATTAAACTTTAGCTAACATTAATAGTTGACGGCCTTGCCGACATAAACTCAGAGAATAATAGTTATTGCGATGTCGTCCAAAAAGGAGCATTTGAGGCATTGCATCTTTTTAGCGTTTCAATTGAATAAAAATGATGCTCAAATTACCGAAATAATTTGTTCCTTTGGATAAAGGTATTGCAACTTATAAAACTTGTAAATGTGGTTGCACAAGTATTGGAGTAGCGATTTCTATCTCACTGATCGAGAATGCCGTGGAATGTAGTTGTAACGATGCATCCCCCCCGGCAAACACCACGGCCGACCGACCATCCGTCGGCCGTCAAACGGCGCATAGCGCCACATAAACTACACACGCGCAAAGCACGCGACCGACACGTGCTCACGAAGACAACAACGTTTGTTGTTGTTGTCAAGCACGTGTCGGGAAAAACGGTGTTTTTCGCGGTATAAAAAACCGCTCTGCCGTGCCATCAAGACCTGATTCCGCCGGAGTCAGCCGGATCGTAAGATCGAAGCTGCTCCGGATCCCGATCCCCAGGTCGAGAGCCAGCGACGGTGCGTACGCCGTCACTGCTGTGAGTTCGCAGCCGACTTGACATCTTTCCATCCGGAAAGTCCGAGGTCGTTTGTACGCGGTCTCTCCCGTGGAAGTCGCGGGCACCAGATTCACAATAACATCCATTTCGGGACGGTGTGTTCGCCGTCTCCACCGGGAGCTCCCGGCCCTCTTGCCCGCGGCAGAC
>NW_014562882.1:0-214 GCF_001313825.1 Dinoponera quadriceps | reverse complement strand
GTTCGCCGCCTCTGTGGAGTGTTCTCCATCTCGGCCCTTCCACTCTAGTTGTTGGGCTCTGCGTCTCCGGGGCATGCGAGCGCCCCGGAATATCGTTCCGCGTACCGCGTCGTGTATTTAGAGACCACGCGTGCCTCTCCGCCGCACCTCACCGGAGGTACCACAACCGCGCCGTGAACCGCGAACCGACCGACAGCCGGCTGCACGTCGGCTA
>NW_014562881.1:0-536 GCF_001313825.1 Dinoponera quadriceps | reverse complement strand
GCCGCAGCGGTGGCGATCATAAACAATTGGAAATTACATGTACTGCTCAGTCAGTTACGACAATAATGTTTAGATATATCGATTCCTTATTAAATTTCGAATAAATGAGTGAAGAAAAATGTGGGTGACTCGCTATAAGGTAAATAATAACAACGATCATTTGTTTACCATCGACGCGCAGCGCCGCAGCGGTGGCGATCATAAACAATTGAAGATTACATGTACTTCTCAATCAGTTACGACAATAATGTTTAGATATTTCGATTCCTTATTAAATTTTGAATAAATTAGTGAAGAAAAATGTTGGTGACTCGCAATAAGGTAATTAATAACAACGATAATTTTTAACCATCGACGCGCAGCGCCGCAGCGGAGGCGATCTTAAACGATTAGAGATTACATGTACTTCTCAATCAGTTACGGCAGTATTGTTTAAATATTTCGTTTCCTTATTAAATTTCGAATAAATGAGTAAAGAAAAATGTTGGTGACACGCAATAAGGTAAATAATAACAACGGTCATTTGTTTACCATCG
>NW_014562880.1:0-689 GCF_001313825.1 Dinoponera quadriceps | reverse complement strand
AATAACGAGACTGCTTATAAAAAAGAGTTTTATTTTAAAAATTATTCTATCGAATGCTCCCCCTCAATGTACTACCTTCCCCTCGCCACATACCGTTCCATTCGTTTTTTTCCATTGGTCAAAGCAATGCTGGAAGTCTTCTTTTGTAAGTATATTTAGGAGCTCCGCTGATTTTCGCTTCACCTCTTCCATCGACTCAAACCGGGTTCCTTTTAAGACAGATTTGATCTTTGGAAACAGGGAAAAGTCACAGGGTGCTAAATCAAGCGACTACGCCGCGTGTTCGAGCACTGGAGTGCCTTTAACGGCTAAATAACGCTTCACGGACAGCGCGTTATGGGCAGGTGCATTGTCCTGGTGTAAGATCCACGACTTTTCCACAACAGTTTCTTTATCGGCGTTTACAGTCTCAGAAATCATCCTAATACTCATATAACGATCTCCGCGCACAATTTCAATGATTTTGGTCACTGTTTGCGGAGTTGAAACAGAGACAGGTCGATCTGGACGTTAGTCATCTTCGGTGCTCTCTCGGCCTTCAGAAAACCGTTTATACCATTCAAAAACACGCGCACGAGATAGAGAATTCTTGCCATAGGCCTCTTTCAACAAGTTATAGCACTCAATCGGAGTTTGTTTAAATTTAACCAGAAATTTCACATTGATCCGTTGCTCGTGTTTTTTGTCAC
>NW_014562879.1:0-623 GCF_001313825.1 Dinoponera quadriceps | reverse complement strand
AACAGTTGCACTGGTTTTATCGCGATATTGCTTTAGAAATTGAAAATGATGTAATTTACCGCTCTGAATATCTTCTGCAAAAAGAATTAATTTTTTTTCAAAACAATTCTTCTACCTAAACATAGGCTGGGTTTCCCTTTCCTTGCAGTTTTAGATTCAGCTTATTTAATTTCGCTGTGATATCCACCATAAAGTAAAAGTTTTTGCAACCATTTGTCGTTCTCTAATTCAGGGTGATTAATGCCTTTTTCATTTAGAAATGTATTTATTTCATTCAAGCACAAAGCAAAACGTTTCAACACCTTACCTTTGGAAAGCCATCGCACTTTATTGTGAAGAAGGAGGTCGGAATACTGAGTCTCCATTTCGTTTAAGAATTCTNATGCTATTAACAATCTTGATTACCAAATTCATGACCTCAACTATTTCGGCCGGAAATGTTTGGGCACAAAGCGTTTCTTGGTGTATTATGCAGTGAAACGTAAGAATTTCGTGGTTTATTTTGCTCTGAAGAATCGTTGTTGCCCCTTTATTTTTTCCTGTCATACTTCTGGATCCATCAGTTGCTATTGACACGATTTTATTTAAATCGATCTTATTGTCTTCAAGGCATTTTTGCACGG
>NW_014562878.1:0-431 GCF_001313825.1 Dinoponera quadriceps | reverse complement strand
GATATTCTTATCTATTCTAAACCTTATCTAAACCAACATAAATAATAAAGTGTCACAGTGTTTTGAGTGAACTGTTGCAAGAAAAAAACTCGTCAAATCAATCTATCGACACGTGGAGACAATCACATGACACCTTCGTTTCCTCGTTCTATAACTTTGCAGTTCTGTTTTTCCACATTTTTTTGTGTGCATACATATGCATGTGTTACGCACGCTGACTATAAAAGCGCATATCCCATGTCGCCAATAAGTATAATCATTATTCACGTTCTTTAAAGCAGTGTTGCCCATGATAGATAAATCGAATCTCTACTGCTTAACAAGCGACAAATGATCGTCGTTTGTCAAGTGGTGGGGATTTATCTATGATTATGTAACACTGCTCGATTTATCTATGATTATGTAACACTGCTTTGAAAATGCATTATCAT
>NW_014562877.1:0-899 GCF_001313825.1 Dinoponera quadriceps | reverse complement strand
CCTGTAAGAACATATCTTTTCTGTACTGACTGCCAATCGTATTTTTGCAGTCCGTGTATGAAAAAAAGTCACTGAAATATCGGTGATTGTGAGAGGCAAGGGGACTCACAATAAAAAAGCACCCCGACTAGTGAGAGGCAAGGGGACTCACTGTAAAAAAGCACCCCGACTAGTGAGAGGCAAGGGGACTCACTGTAAAAAACCACCCCAAAGGAGACATATTACATTTTTACCACGTCCACGCCGTTGTCTCTGGGTTACGGTAAGAGTAAAAAATCACAGTAAATTCAAGGCAGACATTTGATATACTATTTAGTACTTTCATTGAATAAATATTTTAGATAACAAAAACTAGATGCCCAATCAAAAAAACTGTTGTGAAAAAGGAGCATACATAGATAAAATTTTAATAATTTTTTTCTCGAAGACTATAGAGTTTGATCAAAACTTTCTAAGAGTAAAAATGTCTTAAAATTGATTGAAAAATACTCGCAAATTTTTTCAGATTTTTTGGAGATAATTTTTGATTTTTTAAAAAATAGCAAAATCAAAATTTTCAACAAAAAATCAAACAATTTGTCTCCAAAAAATCTGAAAAAATTTAAGAGTATTCTTCAATCAATTCTAAGATATTTTTATCCTTAAACAATTTTTATTTAAGCCTTTAGTTTTCAAGGAAAAAATTAATAAAGAAAAAATTCGATTTTTTGGATTTTTTTGCATTTTGGCCGCCAAAGGCATAAAATTCCCTGTTAAACTTCAACAAATTTATGCATTGATGGTTGATTAAAACTCCATATATTTTTGCGTTTTATGCATGAAAAAAAAATTATAAGCTTTGAAAATGACACATTTTTTGAGATTTTTTTGCATATAAACCGCCATATTTAATTTTGTGG
>NW_014562876.1:0-424 GCF_001313825.1 Dinoponera quadriceps | reverse complement strand
AATGCTTCGAACATTAGCGGTATGATTTGGCTCTATTGGCGGTCGGGCGACCTCTGGTTACTGTTTATGCAGCTACTTTTCGGACGGGCGTCGGGTTGTTGCTGCCTATGCAGGTACTCCGAGCATTAACGATATGATTTTGGCTCCATCGGGGGCCAGTGCGGATTCTCGTGTCGGCGGTCAGTGCAGATTCTCGTGTCGACGTGAAAGGATTGTGCGAACGAGAAGAGTTTAAGTGAAATAAAGGTGAAAATAATTGCAATGGATCTGATAACCAATGGGGATGAAACAGCTATTTTCAAGGCTTTTGTAAGGGTAAGTTTTTCCCTTTTTTTCTTTTTTTCTTTTTTAAAGGGGGGAATGGTCTTAGAGTTAATTCTGTGGTTTTTTTCTAAAATTCTCTTCCCCTTTTCTAGATATACGA
>NW_014562875.1:0-2417 GCF_001313825.1 Dinoponera quadriceps | reverse complement strand
AACATTCTTCTTCACTAATTTATTCGAAATTTAATAAGGAATCAAAATAACTAAGCCTCATTGTCATAACTGATTGTGAAGTACCTATATGCTCTAATCGTTAACGATCGCCTCCGCTGCAACGCTGCGCGCGGATGGTAAACAAATGATCGTTGTTTTTTACCTATTGCGATTTTCCAACATTCTTCTTCACTAATTTATTCGAAATTTAATAAGGAATCGAAATACCTAAGCCTCATTGTCGTAACTGATTTGGAAGTACCAGTAATCTCTAATCGTTTACGATCGCCTCCGCTGCGGCGCTGCGCGCGGATGGTAAACAAATGATCGTTGTTATTTACCTATTGCGAGTTTCCAACATTCTCCTTCACTAATTTATTCGAATTTTAATAGAGAATCGAAATATCTAAGTCTCATTGTTGTAACTGATTGGCAAGTACCAGTAAGCTCTAATCGTTTACGTTCGCCTCCGCTGCAGCACTGCGCGCGGATGGTAAACAAATGATCGTTTTTATTTACCTATTGAAAATTTCCAACATTCTTCTTCACTAATTTATTCGAAATTTAGTAAGGAATCGAAATATCTAATCGTCATTTTCGTAACTGATTGGGAAGTACTAGTAATCTCTAATCGTTTACAATCGCCTCCACTGCGGCGCTGCGCGCGGATGGTAAACAAATGATCGTTGTTATTTATTTTTTGCGCGTTTCTAACAATCTTCTTCACTAATTTATTCGAAATTTAATAAGGAATCGAAATATCTAAGCCTCATTGTCGTAACTGATTGGGAAGTACCAGTAATCTCTAATCGTTTACGATCGCCTCCGCTGCGGCGCTGCGCGCGGATGGTAAACAAATGATCGTTGTTATTTACCTATTGCGAGTTTCCAACATTCTTCTTCACTAATTTATTCGAAATTTAATAAGGAATCGAAATATCTAAGCCTCATTGTCGTAACTGTTTGGGAAGTACCAGTAATCTTTAATCGTTTACGATCGCCACCGCTGCGGGGCTGTGCGCGGATTGTAAACAAATGATCATTGTTATTTACCTATTGCAAATTTCCAACATTCTTCTTCACTAATTTATTCGAAATTTAATAAGGAATCGAAATATCTAAGCCTCATTGTCGTAACTGATTTGGAAGTACCAGTATTCTCTAATCGTTTACGATCGCCACTGCTGCGGGGCTGTGCGCGGATGGTAAACAAATGGTAGTTGTTATTTACCTATTGCGAGTTTCCAACATTCTTCTTCACTAATTTATTCGAAATTTAATAAGGAATCGAAATATCTGAACCTTATTGTCGTAACTTATTGGGAAGAACCTGTAATCTCTAATCGTTTACGATCGCCCCCGCTTCGGCGCTGCGCGCGGATGGTAAACAAATGATCGTTGTTATTTATTTTTTGCGAGTTTCCAACATTCTTCTCCACTAAATTATTCGAAATTTAATAAGGAATCGAAATATCTAAGCCTCATTGTCGTTACTGTTTGGGAAGTACCAGTAATCTCTAATCGTTTACGATCGCCTCCGCTGCGGCGCTGCGCGCGGATAGTAAACAAATGATCGTTGTTATTTACCTATTCGAGTTACCAACATTCTTCTTCACTAATTTATTCGAAATTTAATAAGGAATCGAAATATTTAATCCTCATTGTCGTAACTGATTGGGAAGTACCAGTAATCTCTAATCGTTTACGGTCGCCTCCGCTTTGGCGCTGCGCGCGGATGGTAAACAAACGATCGTTGTTATTTACCTATTGCGAGTTTCTAATATTCTTCTTCACTAATTTATTCGAAATTTAATAAGGAATCGAAATATCTAAGCCTCATTGTCGTTTCTGATTGGGAAGTACCTGTAATCTCTAATCGTTTACGATCGCCTCCGCTGCGGCGCTGCGTGCGGATGGTAAACAAATGATCGTTGTTATTTACTTTTTGCGAANCATCTACAAAGTGATTTCTGAAGCGGTAAGGCGTCAGTCGCACTGGTAATTACTATGTTCCTGTCCTTTGCTAATGTCGTCATTCGAGGCCTTCCAGTACGTTTTCTGTTGGTTAAACTATTGCGGTTTTTAAATTTCTTGATGATATATTCAACAGTTCGCCTTTGTATGTTCATTTCAACAGAAATTTTTCGGTCACATTTGCCAATTTGGTGGTGCGCGATAATCAAAGAACACTCTTCAAGGGAAAGTTCATTTGATTTTGGCATTGTTCAAGTTTTTTTAACGACACTCACACGGACAACTCGTTATAATAAATGGATGTTTATTCTTTGAGATTTGGAAGGAAACTAGATATTCGAGGACCGAAAGTGACATCTAATCCCATTTCAATTATATAAAAAGTGAACTGAGGCAACATTCATATCACAAAGAAAAACGTAAACAAAGGGGCGGTATAAACT
>NW_014562874.1:0-264 GCF_001313825.1 Dinoponera quadriceps | reverse complement strand
TGCTCTTGAGTTTGGCATGAGTCTTGGTCCAATAATGCCTCTAACTCAGCGTCTTCAAACTTTACTGGCCTTCCTTCGCGTTCTTTATCTTCCACGTCAAACTCGCCGTTTTTAAACTTTTGAGACCACTCACGACAACTTCTCTCACTTAAAGCAGCATCACCGTAAACTTCTACAAGCGACTGATGCGCCTCAACAGCAGATTTCTTTAAATTAAAGAAATAAATCAAAACTTCCCGTAAATGACGCTTATTCGGTACAAAA
>NW_014562873.1:0-2073 GCF_001313825.1 Dinoponera quadriceps | reverse complement strand
CGAAAGTTGCGAAATCGAAATTGAAATCGCGGACCGCATCATCCCGCGCGGCGCCGGAACATCCGAGACCGAGCCAGGAGAACGAGTGGCTCTGATTTCTCACCAGATTCATCGATCGTTTCGCCAGACTCCGGAGACCCAGGGTAAACTCGGTGAAAAGCAGAGTGACCTAAAAGCGGAGTCATCACTCTGTTGACCGTCCACGTAAGTCACTGATTTTACTACTTTCAAATTTCCCTATATAGTTATCTATCGTGGACGTAACAGGGGATATATTTTTGGTGTCAGAAGTGGGATCTCGTAAAAGCGAACGATTGATTTTATTGATCTTAGAGATTCTTGGGATTTCTTTTGGAAATGTCACACAGTACTCGGTCTCAAGCTCAAAAAACTATTGCAACTACTAGCGCTTCTACCACGAATCAGGGTGCTTTATTAACGCCGGCAGAGGCAGAATTATTGCATAAACAATTAGACGAAAGAGAAAAAATGATACGGGAACAAGCGAATGCCCTTCGTCGTGAAAGAGAAGAATTCAATCAACCACGAACAAGTTCGGACGAACTAGAAATCATAACACAAACTTTAAAACAATTACAGTCTGATATAATGCCTCTCAAAAACTTGCCAGAAAAATTTGAACATTTAGAACAGCGCGTAAACGAGCCCTTTCTGTCACCATCGCTCTTCCTCGACGCGACTCAAACACCGACTGTACCGCAAATAAATTTAAAAATCAAAGACGTATTACCGAATATACCGAATTATGACGGATATAAAATATCGGTGTTTCAATTCGCGCAAGCATGTGAACGAGCACGGGATTTATTATCTCCTTCACAGGAACCACAGTTGGTACAACTCATAATTAATAAACTAGAAGGTGACGCATATCGAATCGCAGAAGGAAATTATTATAACACAGTAACTGGCCTCTTAGACAAACTGAAAACAATCTTAGCACCTGATAAAACGGTCTCTCAGTATCGAGGGGAATTAGCAAATATATACAAGCCTCCGAACGAAACTGTTTTAACATACGCCGGACGAATTAAAGATTTGAAAGCCGCAATATTAGATCGTTATCGAAGGGAAAGAGGCGGCGTAGATGAAGCCTTTATAGATGAAATTGACAAAGAGGTGCTAGAAGCATTTGTAAATGGATTACCATCTGATCTAATAACGCGAATATAGTATCGCCCTATTAGCAATCTTGATCAAGCTATTGAATGGGCTGTAAAATTATCACATACCCTAGAAGTCGAAAAAGCCCGCGAAAAAAGACACATTTCTCGCGACCCAGTAGAACGTAGGCCACTACGAGCTGATTTTTACAATTCCCAATCCGCCAGTGGAGGAACAAATCACCCGACACAAATACTGACCAGACCTTTTGACGCTCCTCGCCCTTTTATTAGACCGCTTATCCCAGAAATGCATGGGCCTAATTCACCAAATGTATGTCGATATTGTAAATTTCCGGGTCATGACATATCAGCATGCAGAAAATTAGCTTACAAAAATGCGCAACAAAACTCGGGAAACGCTCCGGGCAACCCGGCCACCCAGGGTGCAAGCCAGGGTACCGCCCAGAATATTATGCGCCCCGCACTAACATCCTCTCAACCAGAGTCGTCACGCGAGAAGAAGGTAACAATACAGGAATAAATTCAGAAACTCGAACCATTACAATTATGAATATCGAATCTTGTACCACATTACCGAGCGTAATTTTAAGCGCAGAACAATTAACAAAAAATTGTAATTTTATGATCGACATGGGTTCTTCAGTGAATATCGTGAAATTAAGTGCATTAAAAGATCCTGATATAAACAACCAAGATACTCTAACGCTACGCGGAATATCTCAAATATCTTTCGAGACACTAGGATCTACTGAACTAAAAATTTTGAATCGAGCAGCAAAATTCCATGTAGTCAGTGACGAAATAGCTTTTCCGCAAGATGCGATTCTTGGATCCGAATTTCTGAAAAAATATAACGCCACAATAAATTACGAAGCTGAAGTTTTGAAAATAGAAAATCTAAGTATCCCCTTTTTCAAGAACGAAA
>NW_014562872.1:251-599 GCF_001313825.1 Dinoponera quadriceps | reverse complement strand
TGTTGGTAGCGATCAGTGTTAACGGTTTCACCAGGTTTTAGCAGCTCATGATATATTACACCCTTCTGATCCCACCAAACACAGAGCATTTTCTTCTTTCCAAAGCGATTGCAGTGGATGTCGATGGTTCGTCTGGATTCACCCATGATTTCTGACGCTTAGGATTCTCCAAATATATCCATTTTTTATCACCAGTCATGATACGATGGACTTTCTTTTGTATCTGTCGAGCAGCACTTTACAAGTGGTTTTTAAATTTTCTTGCTGTCTTTTATTTAGTTCATGCGGAACCTATTTTCCCATTTTCTGAATCTTTTCCATGGCTTTCAAACAAATTGAAACAGCTTT
>NW_014562872.1:0-243 GCF_001313825.1 Dinoponera quadriceps | reverse complement strand
ATTCAATTTATCCGCGAGTTCTTGTTGAGTTTGAGTATCATCTTCACCCAATAAGGTTTGCAATTCGTTGTCTGCGAACTTTTTTGGTGGTTTCCCACGCTCTTCGTTTCTCACGTCAAAACCACCACTTTTGAATTTTTTGAACCACCCGAAACACTGTGTTTTACCAAGAGCGTGTTAACCGTAAGCTTCGACATTCGATGCGATTCTGCAGCAGTTTTCTACAAATGATAACAAGAAACC
>NW_014562871.1:0-464 GCF_001313825.1 Dinoponera quadriceps | reverse complement strand
GTCATCAATCGACAATTCACGTAACGTAGAAGATATGTCATTTTTAGGACTCATCTTATTGTTAGATGTTCCTCCTATTATCCCTGCATTTTGAGTTATAGTTACAGGTCGTTTAACACTGGAAACATTAGCATAAGAAATTTTTGAGGTATTTGTAGTATTGAATCCAGTTACGTTTGTCATGCAAAAGTAACAGTCTTCTTTATTTTGTGGCTCACTCCATTGTGTAGGAATATATTCCTGACCGCTACTTCGACTGTTTGTATTCCAGCGACTCATTTTACTATAACAGGCACTGCATACTATATGAGGCATCCATTTACTTTCTTGGTTTTTAATGTCAAACCCGAAACAAACCTTATAAATTTCCTTAACTTTATCTGTAATTTTTTTGTAGCTATTTTTATTAATTTTATATTCACTACAAACGTAGCAGAATAAGTCTGGATTTGCATTACAATTGT
>NW_014562870.1:0-1142 GCF_001313825.1 Dinoponera quadriceps | reverse complement strand
CCTGATTAACCGTGATCCGGGTTCGGTGACATTAAATAGCCATATCAATAGTTTATGGTTGATTATTATTTTGAATTTCGTTCCGTAAACATATGAGCGAAAATGTTTCACTGCCCATACTTTTGCTAGCAGTTCCTTTTCCGTAGTACTATAATTTTGTTCCGCGCAAGTTAGTACGCGGCTAGCATAAGCTATAGGGTTGTCTTTCCCTATCGGCTCTTGTGACAAAATAGCTCCTATTGCGTAATCCGAGGCGTCGGTGATACTGATAAATTCCTTGTTGAATTCCGGATATTTTAATACGGGAGCGGTTGTCAATTTTTCTTTTAATGTCGTTAACGCATGTTCTTGTTCTTGTCCTCATTCAAATTGTGTTTCTTTTTTTGTTAATTTTGTTAAAGGGCGTGCTATCTTAGAAAAATTTTCTATAAACCGTCTGTAGTATTCTGTTAGGCCTATAAATGATTGTACTTGACTTTTTCGGAACAGGAAACGTATGTACCACTTCTGATTTGAATAGACCCGGTAAAATTCCAATTACTGAAATTATATGTCCTAAGTACGTAACTTCTTTTTGTAGGAAATTACACTTGTCTGGCTGTAATTTTAAATTACTTTGGTGCAATTTTTTAAATACTAAGATTAATATTTTGTTATGATCATCTGAACTGAATCTATAAATGATTATGTCGTCTAGATACATCAGGCATTTTATTCTTTATAGTTCAACTAGTACGGTATTCATTAGCTGATGGAAGGTTGCTGGTGTATTTTTTAATCCAAATGGCATTTGGTTAAATTCGAAATGTCTCGTAGGTTTCGAAAATGCTGTTTTATGTTTATCCTGTTTTCCCATTAGAATTACGCTAAGTTTAGCGTAATAAAATATTTTGCGTTTCCAAGTTGGTCTAGGATATTGTTTATGCTGCGTAACTGGAAGGAATCTTCGACCGTAAAATCATTTAGTTTTCTGAAATCGATTGCGACTCGCAATTTGGTTTTTCCGGTCGTATCAGTTTTTTTGGCACTACTAATAAAGGAGCATTTTACTGGCTGATACTGGGACGAACGACATCAGCATCGAGCATTTCTTGTACTTGTCGATCCACTTCCTGCTAGTACTTCTCGGGCAGACGATACGG
>NW_014562869.1:0-1111 GCF_001313825.1 Dinoponera quadriceps | reverse complement strand
GTAGCATGGAAATTAAATAATAAACAGAATATTTCAATCACACATTTCAGTTTGTTTCCTTTCACGATTTAACGTGAAGAAAAGAAAGTTTCAATTGACAATCAGGTTACTTCGGCTATTACACGAAAAGCCGCAAGTTGCGCTCTCAGATTGATTTCTTTGTCGTTTTCTCATGGAACTACCGTATTTGATCGAAGAGACTCTAGCCGCGACATGAATTTGCATTAGTTCATGTTTTCTACTATTGAAACGTAAGAGACGCTCGCCGTTTGAATTCCTCAACGGCGTAGCGTGGAAATAACGTAATAAAGAAAAATATTACAATCACACACACCAGTATGCTTTCTTTCATGATTTAACGTGAAGAAACGCAAGATTCACTTGACCATCACATTACTTTGCCTATCACACGCAAACTCGCAAGTTTCGAACGCAAATTGATTTCTTTGTCGTTTTCTCGTGGAACTAACTTTTTTCATCGAAAATGTAAAAACCGCAACGTGAATTTGCATTAGTTCATGGTTTCTATCGTAGAAACCGAAAAAACCCTCGCCGATTGAATTCCTCGTCGCTGTAGCATGAAAATAACATAATAAAACAGAATATTACAATCACACTCTTCAGTTTTCTTTCTTTCACGATCAAACGTGATGAAACGAAAGTTTCACTTCACATTCACATTACTTCGTCTACTGCACGCAAATGCGCATGTTTCTCTCGCAGATTAATTTCTTAGTCGTTTTCTCGTGGAACTAGTNATTTGATCGGAAAGATTCAAGCCGCAACGTGAATTTGCACTAGTTCACGTTCTCTACTGAAGAAACGAAAGAAACGCTGGCCGATTAAATTCCTCGACGCTGTATAATGGAAATAACATATGAAACTAAATATATCAATCACGCTCTTCACTTTGCTTCCTTTCACGGTTTAAGCTTTCGAGATTGTTGGGTTTTAGGTGATCAAAGATTACTGGTTTTCATACGCAGTCTGATGGACAAGTGGAATGTCAACATCAGACGATATTACAGTATCTGACCAAATTTATTTCTGATAATCAAAAGAATTGTGATCGTTGGATTTTAATGTGTTTACTTGCTTATAGGTCTTCTAA
>NW_014562868.1:0-214 GCF_001313825.1 Dinoponera quadriceps | reverse complement strand
TTACTGCTCGGGCGGTGTTAGATTCGGTTTGGTTTTAGATCCCAAAACGGAGAATATTTACCTATGATTTTTTAAAATCTTTTGGTACATGTATTGGGTTGGCAAATAAGTTCGTTCGATTTTTTTGACTCGTATAAAATACAATTTATTTAATATACAAAATATATACTAATCAATAAAGTATTAACCATTCTTTTCTATGACTTCTTGCCAT
>NW_014562867.1:0-433 GCF_001313825.1 Dinoponera quadriceps | reverse complement strand
TCACGCCGAATTTGAATTTGAGAAAATCGGGGGATTCAGTAAAAAAGTGTTGGCAATGTGGAAAATCATTTTAGGGCGGAATGTCCGGTATTAGGGTTAGAGAGTCAGAAAAACAAGGTTTTGCCGAATGGAATGGGGACGGTTCGGCAAAAAGGGAAGAGTCACCGGTTTATTATAAGTTAAATAGTAGAGATTGATTTGTTATCTGGTTGGACTTGTATCTGGTATCTGATTTAGTCATGAAGATTTTAATTTTAAGGAATTTACTGCGGTGTTTTGTTTGTTAATTTTAGTTATTCTTGATGAAATGTCTGGAGTTTTGGTGGAACATCTGAAGACTTGGTGTACATCTGGAATTGAATTTTGAGAAGACTGCCTTCCCCACGGTTTGTGACCGTGGTTTTCCCGTTGGGCATTGGGCGAATGCCAAGGC
>NW_014562866.1:0-1097 GCF_001313825.1 Dinoponera quadriceps | reverse complement strand
AGCAGACTCATGTGCGAGCGGATGTCGGCTCAGTGTTAAACAGTTTATCTGGGAAGACCCTAAATGCGTCGGAACGTGTTGTTGCCGTCGTCGGTCACGTATATGTTTTGACAGCTCAGCTAATCGTCGAATTTCGCGGTGAGATGGTTGCGCGGGACGGAGGACGCGATGCGGAATACGCGGAGATGTATACACGTTTGACATTCTAGTGACGGTCGGTAGAGCAGCGGGAAGCGGGCGCGGTGTTTTCGATCACACGGTTTGTTGTCGCAGTTTGACAACGCTACGCATGTCTTCACGAGGTTTCTCCGCGATGTCGTTTTAAATGAATCGGAAATGCAATACGGAAGCCACGCGCAGGTGGCACGGAAAACGGAGGCACTCTCCGAGCTTTGGAAGCGTCCCCTCGTGAGGAGAGACGGGGCCAAGAAAAGTCGGTGGAGACGGCGAACGACGCCACCCCCTTGCCCGTTAATTCTTTCGTCAACGGTTGCTCCCGTGTATGCTTACTAACTAGGATTCGCTCGCTCAGTTGCTTGCGTGCAACCCGGCACGGTGAACGCAAGGGACCCGGTGTCCTTTTCGATCGGCGGTAACGTGGCCGAGAATACTCGGCTAAGACGGCGCAGTCGCCACCCCGGACTTATCTGGCCGAAAGACGGTCGGTCGGAGGTCGGTCAGGAACCGGGAACTCCCAGTAGAGACGGCAATACACCGTCTCAAGGAAGAGTGACGAGTACGGCTGCGGACGCGCAGCTGGGACGGCGAATACACCGTCTCACCGGTTCCTCGGCACGGAGGATCGAGACTCGGAGCAGCCTGTGAACGTATCGCTCTCGCTGACTCCGGCGGAATCGACCTCGATGCCTCCGCCGGTCGGATTTTATATCCGCTGTCGGGCCGTTGTTTATGTTTGTTGACACATATGAGATCACGCTTCTGGCGAAAGCGCGTCACGTGCGTGTCGTTTAGTTTAATATGGCGCATAGCGCCGGTAAGCGACCCGACGGATGGTCGGTTAAGTGTGACTCTCAGAAGGGAGATGTTGGTTCTCAGCACTTCCCAAGTGCCAACCCCACCTCCTCGTGGTGTGAGTC
>NW_014562865.1:0-818 GCF_001313825.1 Dinoponera quadriceps | reverse complement strand
GTTTCATGTCGCGAGCCTTTTCCCGATTATCGGGATGATCCCCGGGTCGTGTCGCATCTCTACCCTCATCAAGGTGCACGTTAATACCAATTAATTAACTGGGAATTTCCGAGCTTAACCCATTACTGGCCCTTAACCCATGGTCGTCGGCCTCGCGCACGTGTTCTCGAAACGGAACGCGCGCGTGTAATAATCGAACGCGCCCTTCAAAGCACGCGCGCGATCCCTCTGTGGCTCCCCGCGAAGTTCGCCAATCACCAATAAATTGGAACTGATACACTTCATTACGCCGCGGATCAACGTTATTTCGCGACCCGGGCCGTCAGCGTCATGCCAAGCGCCGTCTTGCGAATCTATTATCCGCGTTACATAGTTTGCGGAACGCGGCACCACGTGTTTAATCAAGAATATGCGAAACCCCGCCTAACGCAGCCCGCCGTGAACGTCTCTCGCTCGTAAAATCCACGCCGCGCCGATTCAGAAGCGAGAAACACGGAGCACCAGAAAATCGACGTATTAACGATCGAATGTAAACACGTGAAATTGCAATTTGTTAATAATAACGTTAATTAGTTTAACGGCGTAAATATATTACTATCATTATACGTTTGAATATACGGAAAATACAGAAATCCGGCCAATAATGGTATTACCATAATAATAATCGCTATTTTCTCATTACATCTACACACCTACTCTCTTACGTTGTAATATCGCGTTTCCGACGTGTGTAACGTAGGTACATATTGGGTGTGTGCAAAAGTTTGTGCGGAGTTTGTGAGTAAAAGTCAGACAGTGATTAGGCAAACAAAATCCTT
>NW_014562864.1:3900-5916 GCF_001313825.1 Dinoponera quadriceps | reverse complement strand
TCCTGTCCGCATCAAGTCGCAAATGAAAAGGAACTCGGCGAGGAACTTGTTTAATAGGCCGAGGATCTTTATGTTTAATTTCATGTTCCAAAACATCACAATTTCCAGCCACAACCTCTTCAGAGAAAATATCCTGAAATTCAAATAATAATTCAGCGAAAGACTCCTTTTGAGAAGAATTCAAATTTATTGAATCTCGTTCAAATAACTCTAATAAAAACAAAGGAACAACATTTCTCTTCTTAATTTGAGCACACACAATATCATTTTTATCATTGTCACACTGAGGAACTCCTAAAACTGAACGAAGACAAGATTCCAAATTAACAGATGACAAGAAATCTCCTCCCAAAAGACAATCCTCTTTCATATCAACAATAAATAAAAACAAATCTATAGAACACTTTCCCAGACTTACTCTCATATTTGTTCCGAACTTTACCGGAACCATTTCTCCAGTTGGATAAATTAAACGACGATTTTCAATTGGAAAAACTTCTTTTGAAGTTTCCACAAATTTACTATTAACAATAGAAACGTCTGAGCCCATATCAACCTTAAAATTACAAAGCTTATCATCAAGCTTTCCCTTAAAGCAGAAAGCATTACTAAAAACACGAATTAACTTATAATAAATTGGGGACTCTTCTTTTTTTTTTTTCCTTTAAATCCCAGACGAGCCCCCAAAATGTTACGTTCGCGCGGGGAAATAAAACGAAACAACGTTAACAAGAAAACAACTTCAATTATATTTACTATTTACAAGGGAACACACGTAACTCGCAGACTTAAGCTCTCTCTTTCGTTAAAGACCGTCGCGCACGTCACGACGACTCAACAGCCCCAAAGAGAATCTTTTTAACCCGTTGTTTATTAGTCAACGCTGATCATCTGTTATTTACGACTCGTTGCTAAGAGAATCTGTTGTATGTTCAGGGCGCTAAAGGCGCGAGCATCAAGACACGGGCGTAACAATATTATAGTAAAATTTACTTCCAAATTTTGTAACTCTGAACCATGCCGGAATTATGACTGAAGTTATTACGCGTTTTTTTAGTGATGCATTTCATTGTACGCAACGCTAAAGATCACGGCATATGCATTACAATTTGAGTCACAATTCCGGTATGGCCGTGCGCTACGAAATTCTACGGTGACTTTTGCTACAATATCTTCTCCACGTGCGAGAGAATAAACAAAGAAGGTAGAAATATAACGCAGCCGAGAGCTAAGGCGATGTAATCGTAACGAGCAAAGGTTACGTCTTGCGTAATATAAGCTCCAACCGGGAGATCGGTCGGCTTCGCGCCGGAAATTCCTGTCAGTCTTTTTTCGCGACTTCGGCACGATGAAGAGCGCTCCGGCCCTGCGCTACGTGGCGGTTAAGGTACCTCGTCGGTTAGACAAACCGCCGATTTGGCGCGTCGCAAATTGCCCTGCAAGATTCCCCAGGTGACACGATGTCGCAAATCTTGGCACGAGAGGTAGGTGGGTGAGTGGGTGGATGGGTATACGTGAGCGCCGTGAGCGCGAGCGAGCAAACGAGCGGGGGTTAAAATCGACTCGGATTACGTAAAGATCAGCTGGAAGTTCTGCGCTGATTTATTTACGGCTGTAATCTCCGGCGACAATGAAGCATCAGTCTTTGGTCCGGGGCTCGCATTAATACCTGTTCAGTTGTCGTAAATTCCGCGCGTTTTCAATTAGACGAATGTAGCCGGGGTGACTTGAGGTCGATCCCTGCCTCGCGATCGCGCTCGTTCCGTGTCGTTGCCGAAGTTACGATCGATCGGGAGGGTATCAGGCAATAATGGGAGCGTTCGTTTTAACGCCGAGAACATCGTCCTCCCCGGAAAATATCCTCCACGCGAGAAAAATAAATTTCTTGCCGCGATATGGGCCATGCGGAAGGGGAAAAGGGGGGAGAATATAGTTGACATATGGGGTCGTGATGAGAATCCGAATCGTTTAAAAGGTTGTACGGTTTACGTGCCGTAAATCGCGTACCCCCCCCCC
>NW_014562864.1:1896-3830 GCF_001313825.1 Dinoponera quadriceps | reverse complement strand
CCCCCCCAGCCCATTAAACAATTGCAGACTCGCAGTTATTTGAAGATTGACTTTGGCGAAGGACAAATGTTTCGAGATAAATATATTTCGCCCATCAATTCCGTGCATGTGTGTTTGACGCACGCGTGTTAGGGCCAATAATTAATATTTAATTAATTATCATATTATAATATAATTTCATTTTATAAATTAATTATAATAATATGATTGAAATCTGTTAATTTTAATTATTTATCGGCGAGCTCTGACAACCTTTTTCGTAATTCCCGACGTAATGCACACGCGTCGCACGTATGTATAAATTTAAATTCCTCATCTCGCATTAAATCCGTAGATTAAAATTATATTTTTCCTCCTAGGGGAGCCGATAAATACTCTACAGGATTCAGTGCGTAGGATTACTCTCCCGATCGAGCGGAAAAATCGTCTGAATTCCCACAATTTCGCGAGTTAATCACTACCGGCTCATAATCCACCGAGTAAAAACTTTATTACTGGCCCGCGGAAAAAGAACGACGCTCGTTTCACACCGGGGCAGACACGACGGGCGGGCGAAAAATAGGAAAAAACGATAGCCCGACACTTGACAACGGCCGGCAAGAAGCAAGGTGCCTGGGTTTTATGCCTCCGCCTGGAATTCGCGACGCCAGAGGCTGCCACGCAGAGTTTCCCCCGTGTCGCCGGGTTACTGTATTCTCCCTGATAACGAAAGCAAGAAGTTTCGCTTAACTTGCGCAGCCCGGAAATTCTCCCGGCGGAATACGGCCGCGGCTTAACTGCGGCCGCGGTTTGCAACAGCGAAACTTTTGACGAAGAAAACGTTTTCCGAAAATGCCCGTTACGGCGAGGCCTAAACGAGACGCGTTTCTCGCCGTCCTGTAATTTATCACCCGAACCAACTCATACGATATTAGCTGAATTTCACCGTTTTTCTGAACATCGTGCAGAATTGAGAGATTTACAGCGAAGTCAAAAATTTTCCTTCTCATATAAAATGCAAATTAAATCGGAGCACAAAGTATACGCAAGACCTGCGCGGAAAGAAGAAGATCTCTTGAGGACCGTCCGCAATAGCCGCGAGGTATCGAATAAGACGAAAACAGTGAGCTAATTGGCCAACCGCTGTCGATTATTCTCGGACTGTAAGAATCCAATTGGTCAATTAGCTTACTGCTTACGTTTTGCAGCACACTTCACGGCTATATTAGACGGTCCTTCGGAACACTCGAGTCTGACGACTGACGTCTGTACGGCTGGACTCCTTGCGATCTGTTATCTTCCGATCGTGCAAACCAACGTGGAAGGATAGAGACGTATGTACTTTCGCGCACTTTGAAGTTGTATTAGACCATGGTGGGATAGGATTTTTCTCAGACGGTTCTCCTTGGTCTTTACCTTCGGTTCACCTCCCGTATTCGTTTCTTGAATACATATAGGGACCCAACATACGTTTCGCGAATAAAGAGCCGTCGCGGCGGGCCGTTTCTCGGATAAAAAGATATCGCATCCGTTTTTCGAATAAAGAGATATCTGTAGAATCTCCGGCGGGCTAGGCGAGTCTGCCTCCTCCTCCCCCAATCCTCTCCCGCCGGTTCGCTCTTCCTCCCTCGCTCTTTAGCTTCCAATAAGCCGAAGTCGTAACCAAACCCTACAATATTACCTCGCGGAGCAATAACCGCGACTGCAGTCGCAACTTTAAGCGCTTATAATAGGAAACAGAAACTCCCGTAGTTGTCAGCCTCACCTTTTTCATTTTCAACTTGCGCGCGCGCGCCACCGCGATATTTATTCCTCGGCCCCCGGCCGTGATGCGCATGTAGGTGGGGGGAGGGTGGGAAGGAAACAATAGCCGGAAAAACAGCGCGTCTCAGACACAATTTCCGCCTACGGTTTTCGCTCGCGGAAACTTTATTTTCTAATGCCGTCGTCCACCC
>NW_014562864.1:0-1854 GCF_001313825.1 Dinoponera quadriceps | reverse complement strand
CCCCCCCCCCCCATTTTGCTCCTCCGTACGCTTCCGACACGTTAATTATCCCGCCCATAACGAACGAACAACGAACGTCTGGAGAAGCTTATTACCCTTGGAAATTTTGCCGACGTCGAGTAAAATTGTCGCCGCTGCTACAGGATGTCTCCTTCCGCGCGAAAAGAGCCGCGGGATCGATAACCAATTCTTGCAACGGCCCCGGTGAAAGAAATGAAAGGAAGGAAAAAAGGGGAAAAGGGTGAATAGTTCGGCCTATTGAGTTGAGGAAGTCGGACACTTTTCGGCGGTTGACCTTCGACTAGTTAGTATATTATTTTTCTTCCAACGAACGGATCCGCGATAACGTTAAAGCAGGGGAAGTTTCAGGGGAAGTTTCTGAAATAATAACACACACCCCATCGCCTCGTTCACCTTCTCCTCTATTATTACCGTTATTGCGCTGTATGCGCGCGCTCGGAAACGAGGATGCGGACCAACACATTTGGTCTCTTTTCCACGGTCCTCGTCTAGTTCATAATTTCTCTTGGGCCGGCCCCTGGGAACAAGGGCATGCGGGGATACATCCGCAGGTAGGTTCGACCAGGATTAATGACAGGGAGGGCGAAGGATGGAAAGGGGAGGAAGGGAGAGAGAGAAAGAAAGAACGAAAATAAGGGCCGGGTGGTATCGCCGTTGGAATATTTGCGGGACCTGCCAGGCTTTTCCGCTAGAGAACGAATAATGTAATTCGCCGGGTCTCCCCGTGCTTTCGGAAATTCCCGTGGCAGCCGTAAAAAGTTGTTGCCGCACTTCCGACTCTGCGCAATTCGCGTCACCGATATCCCGTGCGCGCGTGTTCCAGTACTCGTTTCGGCATACGTGCTCCGTCCCGATACCAGTCGCGTAGACGTTTCCACGATGGCTTTTAATTCTTTTGACCGGCACGGATTTCCTTCAACGTGCGCGAAATGACTGGACGTGGGGTTCGAGAAGGACCGAGGGTAGGGTCTTGAGGGAAGAATCGAGGGAATGGAAAGGCAGTAATTAAACGTAACGACAGGGAGTTACGTCTCGGATTATGATAATTTCGTCGGGATTTCAATACGCTCGGACGTATTTGGAGAATTATCGAACGATGGGTTCCGTCCGGATGGGTATATCGGATGTTGAATCTCGCGAGCAACTTTTCACCCTATCTCGAAACTTATTCTCGCGCGTGGAACGGGAATCCAATCGAGCACAGGTACTCGTTATTGTTGATAGAGAATAGCATCGGTTATTAAAGAGAAGCTTATTTTCATGTTTCCGGCTTAAATGCTTAATGCACTCCCCGCACACGGCGAAGACGAATGCAAATATTCGTCGGCTTCGTCGGGAGTTACCAGGTGTATGCATAAGTTTTTTCCGGTTTAACTAAGAGATGGCGCCAGCGAAAAGTACGCAGCGTATTAATTTGACACATACGTCATTTTGTTCGTCTGACATTTAAAACTACAAACACACACAAGTTGAGTCCGCCAAAAACTAGCGTCTTTGTTTTATCGTTCAGTGATCATGTCGAGTTTTGTGCCTGAAAAAGAACATTTGCGGCACGCATTGCTTTTCTTATTTAATCAAAAGAAAAAGGCTGTTGAAAGTCATCGTTTGCTGGTAAAAATATATGGTGAACACGCTCCATCGATTAGAACATGTGAGACATGGTTTCGACTATTTAAAAATGGTTATTTCAATGTGAAAGATAGTGAACGATCTGGTAGACCACAAAAATGCGAAGACGATCAATTGCAGGAGTTATTGGATAATGACCCAAGTCAAACTCAACAGCAATTAGCAAAAGCATTACATGTATCACAAGAAACAATAAGCAGACGT
>NW_014562863.1:0-1290 GCF_001313825.1 Dinoponera quadriceps | reverse complement strand
GTTTGTCATTTATGGCAACAAGTTTGTAGGTTTACGAATAATTCGAAATCAAATCGCCGATACATACAGTTTAATCATTAGAAGACGATTAATTTGATCTAATATATGACATAATTCTGCTCACGTATACGATCGTTTCGACATTGTTAGGTGAGAGAACTGTTAGACCGAATACAACACGACTGGAATACGCTTAAAGACAGAAAAGAACGCGAATTAACACGGTAAAACGCTTTAATTGGAATGCAATACACTATAGTTTTTTACGGTAATTCGCCCTCAGATATTGCGGATAATATAATTTGCATTGAGTTGCAAATATTCAAAGCACATGTAACATATATATACGAGGTGTGTTCAGAAAATAACAGGAATTTTCGTTTTTTGAAAAAAATATTTATTTATTCGTCTACATTAATGTTGTCGCCTTCAAAATAGTCTCCATTAGATATTATGCACTTGTGCCAGGGCTTCTTCCAATCCTCAAACTCGATCTTTGGAATAGCCTTTAGCTCTTTCAGCGATGCGTTTTTAATGTCATCTATGCTTGTAAATCGACGGCCCTTTAAGGTTCTCTTTATTTTTGGAAATAGGAAAAGTCACACGGAGCTATGTCTGGAGAATATGGATGCTGGGGCATTGTTACAGTATTGTTTTTGGCCAAAAATTCACGAACAAGCAATGAAGTGTTGTTGTGAAATTTTGCTGCCACGCGTTTCATACCCAAAACATTCGAAAAAATTTCATGGCATGAGCCAATCGATATGTCAACATCATCAGCGACTTCTCTGATTGCGATTCGACGATCGTTCATAACCATTTCTTTCTCTTTTTCCGCGTTTCCATCGGTTGTTCATGTGCTGGGGTGTCCGGGACGTTCGTCATCTTCAACGTCTTCACGGCCATCTTGGAAACGCTTATACCACTCGTAAACTCTTGTTTTACTCATAGCAGACTCACCATAGGCCTTTGTTAACATTTCACACACTTTGTTACACTTTTTTTATGCAAAATTTTATACAAATTCTTCGATCCATTTCTTTTAACAAACGAAAATCGCCGAGCTCATAAAAACACGTCTAACCTTAGCGGCTGCCACAGACAAAGTAAATAATAAATACAGCTGAAAATTTTATCATACTTCAGGGACATGTATACCAACATAATAAAAAAAGAATTTTGACGATCGAATTCTCCAAACCCACGAAATTAAAAAATTCCCGTTATTTTACGAACACACCTCGTATATACGAGGTCTGTTCAAAAAGTATCGCGAATTTTGTGTTTTTT
>NW_014562862.1:0-800 GCF_001313825.1 Dinoponera quadriceps | reverse complement strand
CCTATCGAGACATTTGTATTTTGACGCTCACTTCATACCGGTACACCTAATATATGTTATATCTTGTTCCCTTTCACATCAAAACTTTTCAGCGATCAGTGGTTAGCCAAAGTGCATTTTCCTGCACATATCATTTCCGTGCAATATCGTTAAATGATCTTTTACATTTGTCACACCCTTCTCCATATATCGTTTGGTCGCAACGTCACTGTTGGCTTTCGGTTGCGCTACACGTTTCGTCTTGCATAATTTTGTATTAAAATCTTTGGCTGCGTTTAGACAAAGGACATTTCCATGTACGTAATTTTTAACATATTCATTCCATTGATGTGCTCGATTAGTTCTCGAGTCACTATTCTCTCGCGATGTTCCAAACTTATTCATTTCGTCGCAAACAGTATCGACTGACTGACTTGTGTCAATGTCGCGCTGTTTAATTTATAATAAAACCAGCTTCGCGAAGTTCTTTGATAAAATTTCATTGTCATGCGCATCATTGTCAGCTCGACTTGCGGCTTCGAATAATCGCAGATGATCTACCAGTTCCTTGGGATCGTCCCAGTGCACATACCAGGTGCAGAAGTATGAAACCGGAATTTTCCTATAAATGGTGCTAGCCATCAGTTTAGGGACCGTAAGACCGCTTCTGCAGCGCCATCATCTCCCTCTAAGAGCTGACAAAGATTTTCAACACACAACAACACAAGTTCCATACACCGGTATATTTTTCTGTAACCTTAAACATGTTGAATTTTGTGCCTACGAACTACGATTTGCGGGCAGCATTGGTTTTTTGTTAT
>NW_014562861.1:0-380 GCF_001313825.1 Dinoponera quadriceps | reverse complement strand
TATCTAGAAATCTGGTCGCAGTGTGTGTATGAATGAGTGAGTGAAGGAGCGAAGCCTATGAATTTCTCCGTTATATTCGGATATATTAGGTTGGGGAAAAAGAAATCCATTATTTTTACGTGAACTTCAAGACTTTATTTAACATGTTTCGGATTGTCCGATTTGTGTCAAATATGCACCGTTTTGTTTTATAATTTGTTGCCATTTTAAAGGTAGCTTCATAATGCCTCTCTCATAGTAGGCTTGGTCCCTATTGGCAAAAAACTATAGTAATCTATTTTCACAATCTTCTCTTAATGCCAATTTTTTATGTGCAATTAATTTTATTTTTTCCTGATGGAACACAACACCTCTCTTGTTGACCAATTCTGGCCGTTTCT
>NW_014562860.1:0-1019 GCF_001313825.1 Dinoponera quadriceps | reverse complement strand
TTTCAATGAAATAATATTGACCGAAACGGATAAAAAATAGCGTCTTCACGTATCCACCCATGTTAAAAATAACGTATTTGATTCCTTTTGCTGTGTGAAATCAAACGTGGAACAGGTCTTTTCGACATTTCCTCGAAATCACCGATACCATTTTTACAAGTGGTTTTTGCACTTGAAACCCAAAACGAAAAATGCAGTGCCACATATACACTTTATTGTTAGCAACACAGTTCACTGATATTTTCTGAGATTATTATTGAGCATTGCGTGATATTACATGGTATTTTGTGAACACAGATGGCAGTTCTTTAAAACCACACACAGCAAAATATTGGATTTAAAATGCTCATTATAGAAATGAGTAAGACCAACTATTTGGCGAACACTTCGCTTCCATTAAAGGCGATGAAGTTAAATTTGACGGAAACGTTAGACTTTTTGGTCGACCTATAATATAATATAAATTATAATATAACATATAATATAAATGTATATTATATAAAAAATATATATAATATAAATATATAACATTCTATAAATGTATAATATAAAAATAATATATGATATGAATATGTAGCATTTTATATTATGTATCCGAAATTATAAAAAACNTTATGTATCCGAAATTATTAAAAATTTGAAATATGTAGCTATAAAGGGCGATAAAGGGTAAAATAGTGAGCTTTAATGGTATCGTTGGCACTAGTCGGTGCACGCCCCGTGCATCATCCCTGAGACTGTCGGACAAAGTGTGACAAAGGAAAAAAAAAGAAGAGAAAGTTTCGAAGAGGAAGATCGTAGACCGCGTGAGTCCTTACAGGGTGAGACGTGACCACGCAAGAGAATGTAAGTCGCCGTAAAAGCGGGGTCGTTACGATGAAACGAGCCGTCACTCTCTCGAGGTAATGCACGAGCCGCTTGCACATGCGAGAGCTTGTGTGCACACTTGCGGTATACCGCATACAGAGTGTATCGCGAGAAGACGCCGAACGCCAAACCCAGGAATGAGTAAAATTTCG
>NW_014562859.1:0-993 GCF_001313825.1 Dinoponera quadriceps | reverse complement strand
ACCATAGGCCTTTGTTAACATTTCACACATTTTGTTACACTTTTTTTACCCAAAATTTGATACAAATTCTTTAATCCATTTTTTTTAACAAACGAAAATCGCCGAGCTCATAAAAACACGTCTAACCTTAGCGGCTGCCACAGACAAAGTAAACAATTAATACAGCTGAAAATTTTATCATCTTCAGGAGCATGTATACCAACATAATAAAAAAAAATTTTGACGTTCGGACTCTCCAAACCCGCGAAATTAAAAAATTCCCGTTATTTTATGAACACACCTCGTACAAAATTGTTTATATCTCAGAAACGATTGAGTTTTCGACTTATCAGGTGTAGAAGTTTAAAACCGGAATTTTTTGTAAAAAGTACACGTCTGTTGTTTGAAAATGATATAAAATATTTTATTCAAAATAATGTCCATTGCTATTTATACATTTTTCCCACCTCTCCGGCAGTTTATGAATGTCACGCCAAAAAGCATTTCTTCTTTTGAAGCGAACTAGCTATCGAGCCATTTTCGAACATATTCATACGAATTGAAGCGTTGTTCAGCGAGAGCGTGTCCCATTCATAAACTGCCGGAGAGGTGGGAAAAATGTATAAAGAGCAATGGACATTATTTTGAATCAAATATTTTTTATCATTTTCAAACAACAGACATTTAATTTTTACAAAAGAATTCCTGTTTCATACTTCTACACCTGGTATAATATAAAGAAGATAATAATTACGCAGTGTATGTGTGTGTTTAAAGAGTGAAAGTGGGATTGGAGATTGAATTGAAATTATTAAAAGTCACGTTTGAATATGAAATAGAGACTTACAATGTAGGTAGATCGGCTGCAGTGAAAAGTATGTAGAACATAGGTTGATTAATCGTGGTGTACCGAATTTCTGGGATATACTATTTCTCCCG
Source organism: Dinoponera quadriceps (assembly GCF_001313825.1). Lineage (NCBI taxonomy): Eukaryota > Metazoa > Arthropoda > Insecta > Hymenoptera > Formicidae > Dinoponera > Dinoponera quadriceps. Next base: position 75 of record NW_014562859.1, on the reverse strand, counting down.
GAATACTGAGAGAAATAGTTCACTTTAGAGATCCCGAATTGCACAACGAGTTACTCAGCAGCAAAAGAAGAAAAA
>NW_014562858.1:475-1141 GCF_001313825.1 Dinoponera quadriceps | reverse complement strand
ATAGAAGAAAATAACACAAATTAGCAACGAAAAAAGTAAATGTTAAAAAGATCAAAAAAAAATAAACCGAAAAAAAGACTTAAAAAAACGCAAGAATAAAAAGAAAGTTAGGTCGTCGTTTTACATATATATCACCAATCATTAAAAGAATGATTGAGAATGAAGTTTCAAAAATATAAAAGTTAAAAGAGGGAAATAGAAGAAGAAAAACACCCAAAAAATTAGAAAAAAGAACTTAGAAAAGAAGCAATAAATAGAAGAAGAATAAGTCGTCGTTTTACATCAGGAATCAATGAAAAAAAATGATACAACAGAGTAAAGTTTGGAAAGACAGAAAAAAACAAAAAAAACTTTTAAAAAACTTAAAGAAAATTCAAAACCAAAGTAGAAAAAAATTACATAAATAAATAAATAACCAAAAAATTTGAAATATTTCAATTTGTGAAGAATTCTAGGCTTGAAAGTATGAATGACTCTTAGGTTTTAAGGGAAACCGGCTGTAACTTTCGACCGAGTGATGTTAGGGGGTTGGGGCTGGGTTCGTTAGAAAGCCTGAAAAAAAGGCTGTCGGTCCCCGCATAAATTATTCGCAACTGTCGCAGAGTTGTAAGACTTTCTCCATTCCAAAAACGCAACTCCCTAGAATACAACGCCTCAAAGGGAGAT
>NW_014562858.1:0-243 GCF_001313825.1 Dinoponera quadriceps | reverse complement strand
GAACTCATCCTGACCTCATCGTGACCTCGTCCCGGTCTAATTCTAACCCCACTTTGACCACGACTGTCTTATGTTATTTTGGGTATGCCCCGAAGGCGGCATGGAACAAGTAAATTAATATATAAATAAATAAATATATAAGTAAAATAAAATAAATAAAATAAATAAATAAACGAATAAAAATATAAACAAAGTAAAATAGAAGAAAATAACACAAATTAGCAACGAAAAACGTAAATGTTA
>NW_014562857.1:0-1165 GCF_001313825.1 Dinoponera quadriceps | reverse complement strand
CGCAAAATATCGGTAGATATAACATGAAATGGTATACGATTCCAATAAAAATTCAGAAGATGTTTCTGTTTATTATGAAAAATACGACAAAACCCTATATTATATATTTTGGCAGAGTAATTGTAGGTTCAACATAGAGTTTTGCCAAGGTAACATTCGACAGAAACAAAGAAATAAGCATTCTAATTATCAGAGCATGTCTAACGAATATGTCTTGTAGCTAATGAGTACGTCGATATCTTATTTCACATTTATCTATTCTCTACAACAATGAAAAGGACAACTTATGGAAAACTTTAAATAATACCTAGTTGATTGTGTAAATGGCATGCAGATGTTAACAAAGTAACAAATTATGTGGTCTATAAACACGCTATGCATCTTAGATTACAATAAAAGTTCCTTATTCGAGGGGGATATGTTCCATAAATTTGCCGCGAATACAGAAACCGTGGATATGGAATGGTAATTTGTATAGGATTATAGGGGATACTTTCCATGGTTCCAAAATATAAAAAAAATATCAGAATAAAATAAATTTAATAAGTGATTTTTAACAATATCTATTACTAATTATTGTCAGGCTTAGGCAAGGGTTTAAAGAACTTAATAATTTTTTCTTGTTTTGCCGCTTTTAAAAGGTTTTTCAATTCAGATTGATATTCAGCTGTGGCATTTATAATTAATTTGCCTTTTAAAAATGATACTTCTTTCCATAGAAGGATCAATTTTCATTAAAAAATCACAAAGCTCATTTGCCATCCGTAAGCCTTCATTCAGATTTTTCAAGTTAAAGACCACCTTTTCAGAACTCGTTGAAGCCTCTTCTTCAATGGGATGCGGAGTTAACATTTCCTCTAAGTCGGTTTCTGTCAAATCTTCATCTTGCGAATCAAGCAACTCTTAAATGTCATTTGATTCTATCTGTTCAAAACCATCTCGTCCTATTCCATTCGCAACTTCNTTAAAGTTTGAATTTGCACGGATTCTTCATCATTTTCGACAGTCAGAACAGGCCACAGTTTTTTCCAGCATGATTTCAATATCTCTGGCTTCAGTTCTCCCAACGATTCTTTTATGTTAACAATGCATTTCGTTATGTCAAATTTTTTCCATCATTGCATAACGTTCATATCAGGATCAACTTCCATGGCGTCCAGTATGA
>NW_014562856.1:0-481 GCF_001313825.1 Dinoponera quadriceps | reverse complement strand
ATAGTTTTGTTACTCCCTCTGCGAAATGTCTTTTCAAACACATACGAATATCCTTCGCAAATAGTCAAATAAGCGTCACCCCAATACGGGTGAAGCGGCCCGATCAGAAACTTTACTGTCACCCGAATATGGGTGACGTGGCAGTCAACGTGCTAATCCTTTCTCTCTCTGTTATGTGTATATATGTACGCTTATGCAGATATGTGTATGTTTCCTTCATATTACATAAGATAATTTGAAACCAATGTATGTGTGTGTGTATGTATGGACTAACCATTTGTATAACGTCGTCTAATTGTATGTGACACTAACATTAAACAAATGCAACGTTTTTTATGTCTTTTTGCATAGAATATTGAAATGTTTAAATATAGCCGAATATTTGCGTTTTTATTAAATACATGTTAATATAATGATAATATAACATAATGATAATATAACAATAAAATCTAAATAAATGTTAATTCAACATATATTAAGC
>NW_014562855.1:0-1532 GCF_001313825.1 Dinoponera quadriceps | reverse complement strand
ATTTGGTAGGTTTATTTATTTCATCTATAATAATAATAATTTTAAGAGCTAATCTTATTAGGATTTTATTTGGATTAGATGGGTTAAGATTAATATCATACGGATTAATAATTTTTTATCAAATTTATTCATGATATAATTCAGGAATATTAACTATATTAATAAATCGAATTAGGGATGTAATTTTTTAAATAGTAATTATTGGAATAATTTTTATAAATGGAAGGTGGAATATAAGAATGTTAAAAAGAATAAAAATATTGATAATTTTTTTTATTTTAATTAGAATAACAAAGAGAGCTCAAATCCCTTTTTCTTTATGACTTCCTAGGACAATAGCTGCTCCAACATCAGCATTAGTTCATTCATCAACATTAATTACAGCAGGGGTATTTTTAATAATTCGATTTAGAAGATAAATNGAATAAAATATTGATAATTTTTTTATTTTAATTAGAATAACAAAGAAAGCTCAAATCCCTTTTTCTTTATGACTTCCTAGGGCAATAGCTGCTCCAACATCAGTATCAGCATTAGTTCATTCATCAACATTAATTACAGCAGGGGTATTTTTAATAATTCGATTTAGAAGATGAATAATTTATGGAGAAAAAATGAAAATTTTAATATATTTTTATATTTTTTCTTTTATAACAATAATTATATCAAGGATAAGAGCTTTAAATGAATTTTATTTAAAAAAAATTATTGCTTTATCTACTTTAAGACAATTAGGATTAATAATATTAACTTTAAGATTAGGATTAACAATTTTATCATTTATTAATACATGCGATTTTTAAATCAATAATATTTATTAGAGCTGGAATTTTAATTCATTTAATAAATAATAATCAGGATATTCGTTTAATTGGAGGAATAAATGAATTAATTCCTTTTACAATAATAAGATTTAATATTTCTTTATTTTCATTATGCGCATTTCTATCTATGACAGGGTTTTATTCAAAAGATCAAATTATAGTATCAATTAACACTATGCCGTCCGGTGGCACCACGTTGGTGTAATGCGCAAAACTATCGGGCAAATGCCGGTGGCACCACATTGGTATCATGCGATTTATGATCTTCCGAGGACCTCGAAAAACCGCCGGCAACGAGCGAAATGATCTGAGTCAGTCCTACCGGCGCCAAACAAAAGAATCCCGATTAGACGTGCGGACGGCATAGTGTTAATATAAAAATAATAAATTCATTAGTAAGAATTTTTATAATATTTTTTTTAATATTAACAGTAATATATTCAATTCGATTAATATATATATTATTTTTTAAGGAAAAAATATTAAATATTTTAGTTTATAAAAAAATACAAGATATATTAATAAATTTGTCAATAAAATTGTTTGATAGTTTTAAGAATTATAATGAGATCAACTTTAATTGAATATTTTTTTATAATTTAAGGGTATTTATTAAAATTTCAATAAAATTTTTAATTGAAGTTTTTTTAATTTGTGGAAGTTTATTTATTAGATTTTTGTTTATTTTAAATAGAATAAAGTTATCTA
>NW_014562854.1:0-425 GCF_001313825.1 Dinoponera quadriceps | reverse complement strand
AGATTTCAGGCGGCGAGCGTTTCTTTCGATTCTACATCAGAAAACGTGAACTAATGCAAATTCACGTTTCGGCTTGAATATTTTCGACTAAATACGCTAGTCCCATGAGAAAATGTAAAAGAAATCCAACCGCTGACAAAACTTGCGAGTTTGCGTGTAATAGGCGAAATAACGTTAATGTCGTGTGAATCTTGCCTTTCCTAACGTTAAATCGTGAACGGATGCAACCTGGCGAGTGTGATTGGAATATTCTGCTTTATTACGTTATTTCCATGCGGCAGCCTCCCAGATTTCAGGCGGCGAGCGTTTCTTTCGATTCTACATCAGAAAACGTGAACGAATGCAAATTCACGTTTCTGCTTGATTCTGTTCGACAAAATACGATAGTTCCATGAGAAAAGGTAATAGAAATCCATCCGCTGACG
>NW_014562853.1:0-999 GCF_001313825.1 Dinoponera quadriceps | reverse complement strand
CTAAAATCACCAAACCACTAATGCTGTTAACAAGAAAAAAACCAGCCTTTCCTGTGAACCACAGCATTGCAACGTACGTTCCATATACTTAAAGAAAAATTAACCTCTGCACCTATCCTGCAATATCCGGATTTGGACCGTGAATTCATTTTTACGACAGACGCCTCCGACTATGCCATCGGAGCAATCTTATCACAAAGAGAGGTAGGCCGAGACCAGTCAGTGGCGTATTCCAGTAGAATATTATCACGAGCAGAACAAAACTATAACACGACGGAAAGGGAATTGCTTACGATCGTATGGACCGTCAAACATTTTCGTTCTTAACTTTACTGAGCAAAATCATTACGGATCATAAACCGTTAGTATGGTTATTCGAAGTTATTGACTCGGGTTCGCGTCTAATCCGTTGAAGACTGAAACTAGAAGAATACGACTGTGAAATTATTCATAAGGCAGGAAAGTCATATACCAATGCAGATGCGTTAAATCGAAATACGACCCCGCCAGTAAACACAAGGCACACCGAACTCCTGACCAAACTTCCCTGACTCAAATACATGTTTAATAAAGCCTGAAAGAGAGAAATTCGATTCCTTTTTCCTTACTCCCAAAATAAATTGTCAAAGTTAAGCCTTTTTTGAGGGCTCTAGACTGGCCTAACCCCTTAATCTGTTAATATTCACTCAAAGGAAGACACTTAGCCACGACGGGAGTACAACGGAGGAGAAAAACCAAATTATCTATGAATATCATAATTCAACGATTGGAGGACACCAAGGAATCGACAGGACGATTAACCGAATATAACTAACTCATGATCGGTCCGGTATCACGGCTGACGTGGAAAGCTACATTTCCCAACGCGAGAAATGTCAAAAAATAAATTAATTGGGCGACAAACTGCTCCGCTGATAATCACCGATACCCTCGACTATCCTTTTGAAAAATGTGCTTTGGACACTTTGGACACCATAGGTCCACCAACAATGACCGAGA
>NW_014562852.1:250-787 GCF_001313825.1 Dinoponera quadriceps | reverse complement strand
CCTGATAACGTCTTTCCATTTCCTTCATATCTTGATGAAAACGTTCTCCTTGCTCCTCGCTGTAATCCCCAAGATTTTGCGGGAAGTCATCAAGATGTGAGTGAAGAAAGTGTACTTTGTAACTCATCAAGCAGCCCAGTGTCTCGTAGTTTTTAAGCAGATCAGCCACCAATTCCCTATAGTTTTCACTTTTGTGGTTTCTCAACAAGTTTTCAACCACTTTCTTAAAGCTTAGCCATGCAGCTCGTTCTTTCTCATTCATAGTATCAACGAATGATTCATCTCTTAACAACTTACGAATTTGAGGCCCATCAAAGATTCTTTTATTTGAGGCCCATCAAAGATTCTTTTATTTTAGCACTAGATAAAGCTGGAAATTGTTCGACCAAATAAGTAAAACATTGTCCTTCTTTATCCAATGCTTTTACAAGTTGTTTCATCAACCCGAGTTTAATGTGCAAAGGAGGAAGTAAAATCTTTGATGGCCCAACCAAGGGTTTATAAATGACGTTGTGAGACCCAGTTTTTATTGAATCG
>NW_014562852.1:0-215 GCF_001313825.1 Dinoponera quadriceps | reverse complement strand
TGTAATGATTACTGCGATCTCGACTGTCCCACAAGCATAGGAAGCATGGAAACTTCGTAAAACCAGATTGCTGGCCCAGAACAATTGTGAGGATTTTCAGATCGCCACAAATCTGCTAATTGTGTTCAGCATATTTAATCTTCTCCAAAACTATTTTGATATTTTTATATTTTTCTTTGAGTGTTACTGAATGGGCTATAGGTACTGGAGCATAT
>NW_014562851.1:0-807 GCF_001313825.1 Dinoponera quadriceps | reverse complement strand
TTAGTTAGATACGCATTCTAATTACTTAGGAACGCAGCGTTATTATAGCATAGGTCACTGATAATCACCACGACCATCAGTCGACGTGTTAAAATCCAACGAAATTTTCCATTACTCGTCATAGCATCGATACTCGGCGGTGTTCACCGACGAATTACCTCGAATTACCAATCTTATGCGGCGAAACGCTACATTTTATTCGCGTCCGCATGCCTTCGTCGAAAACCCCGGCGACTCCGGCGATAGTTCGGATTTATCGAAAAGCGATCGGCGCGCTTAGCCGTAGGCGCGGAAAAGAGAGACGCCGCTTGATGAGAATTTTTATTGAAATTTGGTAAGGCATCCCTCATCCCTGCGATCGAGCCCTCCCTCCCCGCCTTAATCCCGAGCGCGCCGAAAAATTGTATTTCCACCTGCCGTACGCCGCGCGACCCTCCGCCGGCGCACTCAACTTCAAGACTCTCATTTCCATACAAGAATACGAGCCACGATATACATATTTCACGGGAAGAATTCCACCATCGGCAAGCCGATACCGCCGACTGAGTGGATATATTCAAATGGCTGCATTGACTAGAGGCGCGCGCAATTCACAGGGAGACAAAGAGAGCAGGGTGATAACAAATACGCCGTGAGTCTCGGGCGAACAAAGTACGTGCGGTTAGCGGCGGCGACGTGCTCTTAACGCGTGAGGAAATGTTAATCGATAAAGAAGCGAGCGAACGGCAAAGTGAATGCACTGAAAAATGAGCTTGGTTGGACTTGCCTGACAATGGACAGCCAAATGCGTTTCGGCCGGAGGAAACA
>NW_014562850.1:0-1058 GCF_001313825.1 Dinoponera quadriceps | reverse complement strand
ACGTCATCCTCCTCCCACTCACCCTGGCCCCCGCCGCGCCCTACCATGCGAATATTGGTCCTCGCCAGGTGAAGGAACTCCCGCATGGTAAGAATATCCTGACGAGGGCCCACAGGTTGGAAACCCTCACGCAACAATGCAGGAAATATTACCGCAATGGGTAATCTCAATAATGAAAAAACTTGAGGGTCCACCCCCGGCACAACCTCGCCGCACGCGCAGCGAATCTAAAATGTGCCGAAAAAACATACACTGAACACACATACATAGATAAGGGATAATAAAAATTAACAAACACAAAAAGAAGGGGGGCAGGCAACAAAATAATACACTACCACTTCCTTCCTTTTGCCCGGACAACAAGGACCGCACATTTCAATTGACAGCAAACTACTGAAGAATCACTATAGAAACCACTCGGAAACACCGTGACAGACGACTGAAAAATGCTGACGCTAAAAGACATCGTGAAACCATAACCTTGGCCGGGTTACACACACAAGCGAAATACGACTACGAGGACGAATAAAGATTAAAAAAAAAGCTCGACACATTTCACATACTCCCTTCGCTGTTTAAATTACAGGATGGCCATAGCCAATAACATTATATACACAACGAGCGAGCCCAAAGAAAAGCCCTACATATTACAGGAGACTACTTTCGAGACACACCGGGGCTATACTTTGATAAACTGGGACAACTTCACCAGGTAGCCGCAATCTAGAAAATGGTAATCAAATTGGACATCGAATATTTAGACCACCGTTACAACCAAATAAAAGATTATCTACATCAAACAATGCTAACGTGCCGTTCTTCGCGTCTATGTACAAACTTGNCATTACGGAAAAAAATCTAGAACGAATACACAAAACAATAAACAGTATAAACAGCATATATAAAAGAACTCCTAATTTACGACGAGGCATGATTGACGGAGTAGGTTCTATAGCAAAAACCCTTTTTGGGGTAATGGATGCAAACGATAAAAAAATAATAAATGAGTAACTAAGCCTACTAGAAAATATCAAATCAAAAAACTCTAAAACATACGG
>NW_014562849.1:4375-5739 GCF_001313825.1 Dinoponera quadriceps | reverse complement strand
TCGATAGCCCACTGATTATTGCCAAGTATTATGCTGTTTAATAAATAGTTGCTTCTGCAAGTTATTATACTGTTCTTTTTGTTATACAATTTATATCTAAGTTCATTGTACAGTAACATTTAGATGTATAATTTTTTCAAACTATAATAAAAATAAGATCATTATCGTTTAACTTTAAATGTAATCCATACAAACAAGAGCAAGTATAAAAGTGCAATTTATTGTATTTTCTTTTGAAATGGGGAAAAAAGTTAAAAGAGTTAATTCTGGAAACGGAAAGGAAGAAATAAATAACAAGAGACCAAAAAAACATCAGTAGCCGAAAATGAATTTGAAATTGATAGTGATAACTAAGATCACGTGATTTTACATAATCCTGAATATTCTGGAGAGTCTGACACAGATGATGTGATGAATGTTCAATCTTCAAGCCATAATTTTAATAATTAAAACAAAATGAACATAAGTTACAGAAAAGTTTTAAAAAAATTATTCTCAAACGCAGAAATTACTAGAGCCTGATCGAGTGTACGAATGGAACGAAGGAGAAAAACTATGTATCGACGAAATAAATGATGAACTTCTCTTGCCAAGTAGTGTAAAATAAAAAATTCAAAGTTCCTCACTTATTGAAATATTTGAATTATTTTTTTCTCAAAGTTTGAAGCAGTACATTTTCCGAATGTTCAGAAAATCAAAAAATTGGTATAGAAAATTTTGAAAAATTTTGAGAGTGTTCCTTGACTCATTCCAAGACGTTTTTGTTCTTAGGAATTTTTCGCCAGACTATAAGTTTTCTAGAAAAAAATGCGTCAATTTGAAAAACACAATTTCTTATTTAGGACGCCATTTTGCTTCACCAAAAAATTTTCAAGGCACATCTGACTATACCAAATCAAATTTTAGACCATTATTCCATCGTCTAAACCAGTTTGAGAAGTATAAAAAAAATGTACAGTGGTCGAAAAATCGTTTTTAACTAGATATCGTAACGAAGAAAGACGTTTCTTTTTTTATTTTCGATTTTTCCATGCTTAAAAAATTTTTTTTTTATTTCTAACCATCACCATTCGAAAGAGNAAAAAAATTTTTGGCTCGATTTCATTGTTGGGTATTGATTCAAACTTGTACGTCAAAATTATGCCATTTGGGCCGAAGCGGGTTAATGAGCTCTGTTTCCCATGTAAAATTATTAGGTATATTTACAAAGTCGTTCACTGTTTTGTTATCGTTTAAAAAATTCTGTCGTATAACAGGTGTCTTGTGTGTAGACAATTTTGAATTTTCTCGCGACTTTCGCGTAGCAGTTACGTTCGAGGACAGAGCGAATATTACTAATAAGGAATCTCTAGAATTGTCAATAT
>NW_014562849.1:3659-4298 GCF_001313825.1 Dinoponera quadriceps | reverse complement strand
AGTTAAATTTCGTGAGGTCGGTAAGTTACAAGTGTCGATAAATTTTCGGGTGGCGATAAGCTACTGGCGTCGATTACTTATCATGGACGATAAATTTCCGTGACGGGAAGCCTCTTTTTAACACATGGCGGTAGAAGGGGTACGTTCAAAATTTCCAATTCTTGGATAAATTCAATTAAGTATGATACTTCAAATTCATCCAATATACATGGTCATCGAAAAGTATTGGATCCCCCTAGTATCTTCAGTTAGAATGCATTTTGGAGAAAATGTCCAATAGCAAAGTTGTATGGTTTCAAACGGGGAGTAAGAGGATGATCTTGATTTTGACCATGTCCTTCAAGGTCATTTCAAGGTCAACATTTTTTTTTAATGGAACTCCCTACATTTTATTGAATGCTTTTATAGCTTATCTCGAAAGCTTTCCAAAACACTATTATAAACTATTTTTTCGTTAAGTGATTTTTGAGTTATAAAGGTTTGAAGTTAACAATTTGTTAAGTGGCGTGTGGGCCAGGCCAGTTAAGGCAAGAGTGGCGTGTGGGTCAGGCCAGTTAAGGCAAGAGTAGCGTGTGATTCCGGCCAGTTAAGGCTAATTTCATCCCAATTGGTCAGCTTGGGCAAAATATTCAATTGTAT
>NW_014562849.1:2989-3336 GCF_001313825.1 Dinoponera quadriceps | reverse complement strand
AATTTCATTCCAATTGGTCAGCTTGGGCAAAATATTCAATTGTATCAAACAATTCACAACAAATTTTCAAATTGTTGCCCTTCAACAGTCTAACAATATGCCAATCTGTTATAAAGAGCTGATACCGCATTCCTGTACGTTTCCGGCGGTATTAGTTATATCTCTCTAGTTATTCTCCCTCTTAAATAATCTAAATCTTGAGGCTTGGTGGCATAAACTTCACTTTTCAGGTGTGACAGGCATGACTCTGCTGTCAAATTGCCTTCAATGAAGAAAGGGCCAACTGGTCTACCATTAAGAATACCAGCCCATACGTTAAGTTTTTGTGGATATTGCGTATGATTGTC
>NW_014562849.1:0-2937 GCF_001313825.1 Dinoponera quadriceps | reverse complement strand
TCAGTTCAAATGTTGCCTCATCTGAGAAAACAATATTATTAAGTAATAGAGGATAGTCGACAATAATCTCCATCATAAGATCACAAAATTCGATTGGTCTATCAAAATTGTTTTCGGATAACTCTTGGCACAAATGGAGTTTGTATTGATGCCATTTATTCAATTTCAAAATTTTCAAAATTTTACTGACAGATGCATGCCCGATTTCGTGTTCTTGTGCAACGCGCTTGATGGAAATATGGGGATTTTCAACGAAAGACTGTAAAACATCTAATCATTATTTGTTGCTGTTTTACGTCTACCNAAAATCGTCTTCGGATAACTCTTGGCACAAATGGAGTTTGTATGGATGCCATTTAGTCAATTTCAAAATTTTACTGACAGATGCATGCCCGATTTCGTGTTCTTGTGCAACGCGCTTGATGGAAATATGGGGATTTTCAACGAAAGACTGTAAAACATCTAATCATTATTTGTTGCTGTTTTACGTCTACCAGATCTTGGGCGACTTTTAACGCTACCAATGTCCACAAAACGTTGAATATTACCGATTACAAATATCCTATTATTTTCATTCCGAAAATTTTCATTAAATAATCGCATTACTGTTTTATAACCTCTTTGTTGATCTCCCCATCCTTGCATCATTAACAGAGTTATTCGATCTTTTTCGGAAAACTCCGCCATTCGTAGTTAGAGCAAATAAGAATTAATCAGGTAAGTGATAGGAAATTGATCTCAATAATTAAGTAGAGAAAAATACTAATTAGTAAGTGTTGGTTCAACTATCGATTTGTTTATTTCAACCAGCGCTAGCAAAAAGCTCGTTGAGAAACTGAAAATCTAATACATGAAGACAATGTAGATCAATTAATAATATTTACAGAAAATTTATGTGCGGGAAAAAAAATTTGTTCTGTAACAAAAGAAGCCATTACGCTTCAATTGGTTGTCCCAAATATCTTCATTAACTGGCCGGAATTACACGCCACTTATCAAATTGTTAATTTCAAACCTTTATAACGCATAAAGCACTTAACGAAAAAATAGTTTATAATATTGTTTTGGATAGCCCTCGAGATAAGCTATAAGGATATGCAATAAAATGTAGGGAGTTCTATTAAAAAAAATAAAGTTGACCTTGAAATAACCTTAAAAGAAGTGGTCAAGGTCAAAATGAAGGTAATCGTCTTACTCCCCGCTTGAAACCATATAACTTTGCTATTGGACATTTTCTCCGAAATGCATTTTAATTCAAGATACTAGGGGGGTCCAATACTTTTCGATGGCCCTGTATATATCACGAATCATTAAAAAAATTAAGCAACAAAAATTTTAAATTTAAAAAGAGCAAAAAAGCATATAAAAAAACAAAAAAAATATTCAAAAATATTTAGAAAAAAAGCAATAAATAGAAGAAGGATAAGTCGTCGTTTTACATCTCTCACGAATTAATGAAAAAAAATGAAGCAACAAAAAGAATATAGTTTAGAAAGAGCGAAAAAATAACAGAAAAAAAACTTTTGAAAAACCTACGAAAAAATTTAAAAGCAAGGAGGAAATTAATTACATAAATAAATACGTAAGAAAAAAATTGGTAATATTCCAATTTTTGAAGAATTAGATGCCCGAAAGTAAGAATGACGGTTAGGTTTTTGAGGATAACTGTAAACTTTCTAACGAGTGATGTTAGGGGGGTGGGGCTGGGACCGTTAGAAAGCTTGAAGAAAGGGGCGTCGGTGCCCTCACACGAGATATATTATTCGCAACCTTGGCAGAGTTGTGAGACTTCCTCCATTCCATGAACGCAACTTCCAAAAATACAGCGCCTCAATAGGAGGTGGTGGAAGGGTGGGGTGAGAGCGCATGATTGCGCTTCCCAGGGGCAGCAACGTTGCCTAAGACAGCAACCTTACCTCACCAATGGTTTACGACATACGGGCGTGAAAATATAAAATGGAGGGGGGGAAAACTCCCACTTCTCTTTTCACACTCCACTAATGTATTCCATGCTTCCCCGACCGATGTCACAAATAACATTTTCCGAAAACCCGATAACCTAACTAATTTTAAACTCATACTGACCTCATCGTGACTTCGTCCCGATCTCATTCTGACCCCACTTTGACCAAAGCTGTCTCATGTTATGTTGAGTATGCTCCGAAGGCGGCATATAAAATGTAAATAAATAAATAAATAAATATGTAAATAAAATAAAATAAAATAAATTAAATAAATAAATAAACCAATAAATAAATAAATAAAATAAAATAAAGTAGAAAAAAATAACACAAATTAACAACGAAAAACGTAAATGTTAAAAAGATCTAAAGAAAGTAAAAAAAACCGAGAAAAAGAATTTTTAAAAACGCAAGAATAAACGAAGGTTAGGCTGTCGTTTTACATATATACCACGAATCATTAAAAATATTAATCTACAAAAATTTAAAAATTAAAAAGGATCAAAGTGCAGAAGAAAAACCAAAAAAAAAGAAAAACCTAGAAAAAAAAGCAATAAATAGTAGAAGGATAAGTCGTCATTTTACACCTATCACGAATTAATGAAAAAATGAAGCAACAAAAAGAGAAAAGTTTAGAAAGAGCGAAAAAAACACAGAAAACAAACTTTTAAAGAAATTAGAAAAAATTCAAAAGCAAGGTGGAAATAAATAACATAAATAAATATGTAACAAAAAAATATGTAATATTTCAATTTGTGAAGAATTAGAATCCCGAAAGCATGAATGACCGTTAGGTTTGTAAAGTAAACCGACTGTAACTTTCGAAAGAGTGATGTTAGGGGGGTGGGGCTAAGTTCGTTATAAAGTCTGTAGAAAGGGAGGGTCGGTCCCCATACCCCTGATATATTATTAGCAATTGTAGCAGATTTGTGAGACGTTCTCCATTCCAAAAACGCAACTTCCAAAAATACAGCGC
>NW_014562848.1:0-1137 GCF_001313825.1 Dinoponera quadriceps | reverse complement strand
AACATATTCAACTTATTACTGACAATGCAAATATTATGATATGTGGAATAACAAATGCGCTGAAATATATTTTATGATGGAGATTTGATAAAAATTAGGTGGTAAAAATTTAATGTCATTAAACTAATTGTGACTTTTTACTACCTTATGTATAATTTGTTTTAATTATAATCATAAATTTCATTATATTCTATTAACGACAGTTCAATTGCAGCTCGGCTGAAATTTTACAAATAATACGTAATCTAATATAAAGAGAGGTGAATATTTTTGGGAAATGTTTACTACATTCCTTTTTCTCACTAAAGAAGATTCTAATTTAACTTGACACTCTTCATATTTCCAAGGATTCTCGCAAGTACAGTAAACAGATTGTACACAATACAGCAGTTTACGTTTTTTTCCTGCAAGAAAAAGCGACCAAAAAAACAAGTTGAAGACACACTTGGAAAAAATTAATCTTTATTTCAGACATGTTTAACATAAATGTAACGATGAAAATATTGTGATATGTGGTATTATAAATTTAGCTGCACTACATTTTGTAGAGTATCGTTGGGAAATAGAATTGCGCGGTAAAAAGTTAATATCTAACATAAAATGTTACACTATATTACGTACTGTTTTATTTGCATTAATATTCAAATAATTACAGTTAATTCCCTGCGTAGGTAAAATTTGTAATAGAAACATGGTGAAGTACATACAAATAGATGTGAATTTTTCGGTTATATATTTACTACAAATTGTAATCTAACTATAGGTGACTTAAAATTAACAATATTTTCTTGATATTTCCAAGTGTTCTCACAAGACAGTACTTTAACGTTCTAATGTCATACACGTTTGCTCAAAGACAGCAGATTTGTTGTATTTTGTAACTATCAATTTCTTCTGAATAAATATTCTATGCAGTACCTCATTAATCCTTTCTCTCATTTTCGCACCGCCTGAAATGTCAAAGTATATCGGAAGCTCTGCTGTTATTTTGTCTAAATAGGAATTGTTATTTTTACCTCATATGTTGTGATTGCACTTGAGATTTATGAGATTATTCAGGTTACTCATACCTTTGTAATGCAGTTTTTCAACCCATTGACACCTATCTTATGAAGGATACACTATGTTTCATATATA
>NW_014562847.1:0-638 GCF_001313825.1 Dinoponera quadriceps | reverse complement strand
TAAATGTAACGATGAAAATATTGTGATATGTGGTATTATAAATTTAGCTTCACTACATTTTGTAGAGTATCGTTGGGAAAGAGAATTGCGTGGTAAAAAGTTAATATCTAACAAAAAATATTACACTATATTACGTACTGTTTTATTTGCATTAATATTCAAATAATTACAGTTAATTCCCTGCGTAGGTAAAATTTGTAATAGAAACATGGTGAAGTACATACAAATAGATGTGAATTTTTCGGTTATATATTTACTACAAATTGTAATCTAACTATAGGTGACTTAAAATTAACAATATTTTCTTGATATTTCCAAGTGTTCNAACGTTCTAATGTCATACACGTTTGCTCAAAGACAGCAGATTTGTTGTATTTTGTAACTATCAATTTCTTCTGAATAAATATTCTATGCAGTACCTCATTAATCCTTTCTTTCATTTTCGCACCGCCTGAAATGTCAAAGTATATCGGAAGCTCTGCTGTTATTTTGTCTAAGTAGGAATTGTTATTTTTACCTCATATGTTGTGATTGCACTTGAGATTTATGAGATTATTCAGGTTACTCATATCTTTCTAATGCAGTTTTCCAACCCATTGACACCTATCTTATGAAGGATACACTATGTTTCATATATA
>NW_014562846.1:4373-6104 GCF_001313825.1 Dinoponera quadriceps | reverse complement strand
TTCAGGATCTGCGTGCTGAAATTGAAAGCCATAGCCACAAGGTAACATCAATCACAAATATAATACAAAATACTACATGAAAACCGTTGCCACTTTTCTTCATAGAAATTAAAACAAATTCAAATAACAAGGACATTTTTAAAATAAACTGGCTACTTAATACAGTGGTCAATTTTGCACCTCCAAGGAAAAAAAAATATCCCCCAATAGAAAGTGCCAGGAATATGGGCACACCAAAAATTACTGCTTTAAAAGCCCTGCGCGCGTTAAGTGTGCAAAGAATCACCTAACAAGCGACCAATCAAAAATAAAATCAAAGTAGTCTGTGTGAACTGTGGAGGCAATCATCCCGCAAGCTACAAGGGCTGCATCGCCAGCAAGGAACTACAAAAAAAACTATATCCAACGCTTAGACAGAAGGAGATCTATAAGTATGAAATGACAGTTAAAACCAAAATTCCAACTTTAACTATATAAATCCTGGTAAATCCTTCGCTGAGACAGTTCGCGGTGACGTACAATCAAAATCAAAACAAATACCATACGTAGAGCCGATTCAAATAATAAACAATAACACTAAACTTGAGACGATGATGGCCCAACTGCTCACACGAATAGATACGATGATGAATTTACTTACATGCTTAATAAACAAATTATCGCATGAATAAAACAAAGCTAAAAATTGTCATTTGGAATGCAAACGGTCTTTCCCAAAGAGCTCTCGAACTTAAATCGTTTTTAATCTCAAACAATGTTGATGTTATGCTTATTTCTGAAACACACTTTAATCCTACTAAATAAATCCTTTTTTTAAACTACCGAACTACCAAACTTACACTACCAATCACCCAGACTACAAAGCTCATGGAGGCACAGCAATAATAATTAAAAATTCAATAAAACACTACGAAATAGAGAATGTATACGAAATTTACATGCAAGCTACAAATATAAAAATTGAAGACTCTACAAGCTTACTAATTTTATCAGCAATTTATTGTCCACCTAGATACAATATTACTACCGATACATTCACTAAACTTTTTAATCAACTGGGAGAACGGTTCCTGGTCGGTGGAAATTTTAATGCTAAACACCCGTGGTGGGGCTCCAGGTCACTGACCTCAAATCCTAAAGGCAGAAACCTATACCAAGCTATGCAGGCCTGTAAATGTTGCCCGATTTCTACCGGCGAACCAACATATTGGCCAACGGATCTAAATAAACTGCCCGACCTGATCGACTTTGCAATTATAAAAGAAATAAGCTCAAACTATTTCGGAACTGAATCTTGCCTCGAGCTATCATCAGATCACTCACCAATAGTAATTGAATATTTTACAACAGTAAGAACGACATGCAATATAAAATTTCTCAATCATAGAACAAACTGGAAATTGTTCAAAAGCTACATCGAACAAAATCTAAACTGCTATATACGACTTAAAACAATTAAAGAAATAGAAAATTCAATAGATAGTTTTATTACACTAATTCATAACGCAGCTAATTTTGCCACACCCACTCTATTAAATAAAAAACAACCTATAGGTCAGCCAGTCCATATCACACAGAAAATCACAGAAAAGAAAAAACTAAAAAAAGAATGGCAAATTACCAGATCACCTCAAATTAAAACTAAGTAAAACAAGGCAATAAAAGAACTCAAGTCATTATTACTCAATGAAAAAAACAAAAATATTCAAAAATACTTAGTCAATCTGACAG
>NW_014562846.1:0-1036 GCF_001313825.1 Dinoponera quadriceps | reverse complement strand
CGATTTTCACTTAAAGTACTATCTAATAATCAAGTTAAAATCCAGCTTCAATCAAATGAGTTATATCTTCCCGTAGTAGAAGAATTGAAAAAAAAGAAAACAGAATTTTATGCTTTTCAAACCAAAGAAGATAAAGCCTATAAAATGGTACTTAGAGGCATTCATCCGACAGCTGACCTTCAGGATCTGCGTGCTGAAATTGAAAGCCATAGCCACAAGGTAACATCAATCACAAATATAATACAAAATACTACATGAAAACCGTTGCCACTTTTCTTCATAGAAATTAAAACAAATTCAAATAACAAGGACATTTTTAAAATAAACTGGCTACTTAATACAGTGGTCAATTTTGCACCTCCAAGGAAAAAAAAATATCCCCCAATAGAAAGTGCCAGGAATATGGGCACACCAAAAATTACTGCTTTAAAAGCCCTGCGCGCGTTAAGTGTGCAAAGAATCACCTAACAAGCGACCAATCAAAAATAAAATCAAAGTAGTCTGTGTGAACTGTGGAGGCAATCATCCCGCAAGCTACAAGGGCTGCATCGCCAGCAAGGAACTACAAAAAAAACTATATCCAACGCTTAGACAGAAGGAGATCTATAAGTATGAAATGACAGTTAAAACCAAAATTCCAACTTTAACTATATAAATCCTGGTAAATCCTTCGCTGAGACAGTTCGCGGTGACGTACAATCAAAATCAAAACAAATACCATACGTAGAGCCGATTCAAATAATAAACAATAACACTAAACTTGAGACGATGATGGCCTAACTGCTCACACGAATAGATACGATGATGAATTTACTTACATGCTTAATAAACAAATTATCGCATGAATAAAACAAAGCTAAAAATTGTCATTTGGAATGCAAACGGTCTTTCCCAAAGAGCTCTCGAACTTAAATCGTTTTTAATCTCAAACAATGTTGATGTTATGCTTATTTCTGAAACACACTTTAATCCTACTAAATAAATCCTTTTTTTAAACTACCGAACTACCAAACTTACACTACCAATCACCCAGACT
>NW_014562845.1:0-539 GCF_001313825.1 Dinoponera quadriceps | reverse complement strand
TGGCGGGCTCAATTATCAAGCAACGTGCTATTGACGTGCGTGGGAACCGCTTCTGTCGCGAACAATGAATACGGCGAAATGCACGTTTCGAACACACGGGGGATTAAGTACGCGCATCCCTCTTCTGTGATCGACCGGTGTCGGCCGGAAAGAACTCGTTTAAGAACCGGCGCGCGAACGTCGCGAATATCGATCAACGCTTCGTAGCAGTTTTCGTGTATTATGTATAATGATTGCATGAAGGCAACAACGTGTCTCGCGACTAACATCGACCGATCCGCTGCCTTCTTGCAGTTTTAAGCGAGCTCTTGCTCCTCAGGCGCGGGTGGGAAAAAGGCGAACTTAATTAGAAACACATTTAGCGTAGAAAATCCGAAAGAAAAAGAGAGAGAGAGAGAGAGCATTATTCTTTACGCGGCTTTGAGAAGATTCCCCTTAAGCGGCCAATAATTACATAATAGAAAATGCTAAAGAAATAAAAATTAAGGAGAAGAGAAAGAGTGAGAAAGTGACGACTGAAAATTAATTGTCGGCGCATT
>NW_014562844.1:326-1145 GCF_001313825.1 Dinoponera quadriceps | reverse complement strand
TTTCGGCTTGAATCTGTTCGACTAAATACGCTAGTTCCATGAGGAAAGGATATAGAAATCTATCCGCTGACGAAACTTGCGAGTTCGCGTGTACTAGACTTAATAACGTAAATGTCGAATAAATTTTGCGTTTCATACTTTAAACCGTGAACGGATGCTAACTGGCGTTTGTGATTGAAATATTCTCCTTTATTACGTTATTTCCATGCGGCAGCCTCGCAGATTTCAGCCGACGGGCGTTGCTTTCGAATGTACATCAGAAAACGTGAACTAATGCAAATTCACGTTTCGGCTTGAATCTTTTCGACTAAATACGTTAGTTCCATTAGAAAATATAAAAGAAATCCATCCGCTGACAAAACTTGCGAGTTTGCGTGCAATAGGCGAAATAACGTGAATGTCGTGTGAATCTTGCCTTTCCTTACGTTAAATAGTGAACGGATGCACACTGGCGTGTGTGATTGGAATATTCTTCTTTATTACGTTATTTCCATGCGGCAGTCTCGCAGATTTCAGGCGGCGAGCGTTTCTTTCCAATCTACATCAGAAAACGTGAACTAATGTACATTCACGTATCAGCTTGAATCTTTTAGAATAATTACGCAAGTCCTTGAGAAAAAGTAAAAGAAATCCATCCGCTGACGAAACTTGCGAGTTCGCGTGTACTAGGCGAAATAACTTAATTTCGAATGAATCATGCGTTATATACGTTAAATCGTGAACGGATGCAAACTGGCATGTGTAATAGAAATATTCATCTTTATCACCTTATTTCCATGCGACAGCCTCGCAGATTTCAGGCGGCGAGCGTTTCTTTCG
>NW_014562844.1:0-261 GCF_001313825.1 Dinoponera quadriceps | reverse complement strand
GAAACGTGAACTAATGTACATTCACGTTTCGGCCTGAATCTGTTCGACTAAATACGCTAGTTCCATGAGAAAAGGTAATAGAAATCCATCCGCTGACGAAACTTGCGAGTTCGCGTGTACTAGACGAAATAATGTAAATGTCGAATGAATCTTGCGTTTCATACGTTAAATTGTGAACGGATGCAAACTGGCATGTGTAATAGAAATATTCATCTTTATTACCTTATTTCCATGCGGCAGCCTCGCAGATTTCAGGCGGCG
>NW_014562843.1:0-646 GCF_001313825.1 Dinoponera quadriceps | reverse complement strand
TTAAATATTTTTTTTGGCTATTCAGTGATCAGAAACAAGCGAATAAGGCTGGCGCTCAGGCTTTAAATGTCTCTTAGGTCGCCGGCTGTCGATGTGTTAAATTATCTTAACCCTTTTAGTGCCGGGCGAAAAAGAGGTGCTTATGCGAAGATAACCGGCCGATTTTACTAGGATTTGGTAAAAGGCTCATAAAAACCAAACGAAAAGCAATATTTAAAAATTATTTATTTTAATTCTCTCGTAATGAAATTAGACTATTTATAACGTATTTTAAATTTATTTTGATAGAGATCTCTCGCAATGCGAATAATAAAGCGCTACAAGGTGCGGGCCGATATATCGGCTCTGGCACTTCTCGCCGGTGTAGCAGGAGTCGATATATCGGCACTAAAAGGGTTAAATAAATTAATAAAAAAAAAAGGGCTGAAGAGAAAAAAGTAACATGCAACGGTAATGGTTTTACAGGTGACACGTTATTTTGCAACTCTGGTTGATTAAACCGTGCGTTGTTAGTTTTACTGACAGTTTGACAATCGTCAGAAACTGAACGTGGGGACTAAAAGTGCATGAGTCGACGATTTGCGCCCGCTATGGTCGCGAGATATGGCTCGCCTGTCCACCCCGTAGGTGTCGGAGGCCACTTACG
>NW_014562842.1:0-2608 GCF_001313825.1 Dinoponera quadriceps | reverse complement strand
GTCTGACTTTTACTCACAAACTCCGCATGCACTTTTGCACTCACCCAATTGTTACATATGATATCTGAAAATCGCAGACATAACAGAAACGGGGAAAGGGGGAATTTTTTATGAATGATAAAGTGCCGTGGCCCTCTGTTAATTTAGACAGGCTTTCTGTTAATTTAGATAAGTGTCGGTGGAGGATTTTATTCTATGACCGCGCGCGTTGTGTTGACGGCCTACGTATCTTGTGGCTTTGAGTTATTGCTTACGCAGTTTCCTCCAGCATAGGCGGTACGATTCGGTTTATACAATTGACAGTCTAAATTCGCTCGTCGAAGAGGAAAGAAAAGGTGAGAAATGAAAAAAAAAAAAGAAAGATAAAGGAGAAAGGAAAAAAAAGAAAAATTGAAATAGTGACCGTTAGGGAGGAGAGAAAGATTTTTGAGGCTTTCGTGCTGGTAAGTTTATATCAAGGGGAGTTAGAATATTTCTTATTTTAGCCAGGCTTGATCTACAGTTTTGAAATTTCCCCTTCACCGTTTTTCAGATGTATGAAAGGGCGTGCTTTGTCCGGGGGTCGAGGAGCTATTGCGACAAGGTAGATCTGGTGAACTTAAGAAACTCCGGAGGGCAGCCAGTAAAATTTGACAAATTGGGGAGGAGGATTGGAATGATACTTGGCCATGGAACACCTATGGATTTTGTGAAATGTATAACATCGAAAGGGCATAGATGATGATAGGAGGGGGGAGGAGAGAAAAAGAGAAGAGAAAATTAAAAAAGGGAAAGAAAGTAATTAGTTCGTTTCTTCTCTTCGCCTTTTCCTTTCCCGTAATTTTAAGATAGACTAATCGTTCCGTGCCAATTTCGTGCAGAGAAGAGAGGGGGGAGGGGCTTAGCGGGTTGAGTGCGCGGTCAGTAAATATAACGGTTTCGGGGAGGCGCGGGTATTGGGGGGCTCGTCGCAGTCAATGTTTTCGGCATGTCGCGCCGCTCCTGTACCCGTGCTGGCTATGGGCAGAAGGTCTAGGTGCCTGTCACCAGACGGCTACCGAGGTGAACGAGAAAAAAAAGAAAAAAGGGGTATAACGTACGGAAGGGAGGCGAGGAGTTGCGGGAAAGGAAGAGAGCGATAAAAAAAATTAACTAAGGGGGGAGGGAGAGTACCTCGGGACCTAACAATATATATGTATAAAAACATACACATACACGCACAACAAGTATATAATTTTATGTTTAAAATTTTACGTGAAATTGACTTCAAAGAAAACGTTTAAACAAGGCTTTTAATTTGATCGCATACGTCTATCTGTGTAAGTATATGCGTGTGTGAGGGTGCACATGTAATTTAAATAAGACATATATAAAATATTACATTCATCAGATTCCTACACTCTGTGTTCGACCCTACATGCTGATTGTGGATTCCTACGTACGACCCTAGAGTGCGGAAACAAGCCGATGTTTGTATCATCGAATCTGACGCGTTAGCATAACTGTCTTCTGTAGAATACACGCGTGCAAATGAAACTCGAGAAGTGGTGCTGCTAATATAAGTCCTTTGTCAAAACGAAAACCTCACTCAACATTCACATCTCAGAAGCTTTCATACCGACCGGGATGAAAAACGCCGACAGGCGGCACATGCTTTACATTATAGAAAAATTATTCTACTTACCAAGGTTTCTGCGATTTTCCCTACTAACAGTACTCTGCCCAGGTAGAAAAGAAAATCATTGCAAAGAAAAATAAATACATTAATCATATTATCCAATATTAAAATAATAATACGGAAACATTATTTTTAATATTTTCGTCAAATATTGTTAACGATGACGTTGTCAACATTGAGAACCACATACCAGGTGTATGCATAAGTTTTTTCCGGCTCTTTGGTAAAAAAAAAAAACATAATTTTAAAGGGAAATTAATTTTTTTTTTATTCAAAATATTGACCATCGGCTTCTACACATTTCGCCCATCTTTCAGGTAATTTATAAATACCATGCCAGAAAAACTGCTTGTCTTTTGCGGCAAACCATTCGTCGAGCTATTTTCAAACTTCCTCGAAATTGCTGAAGTGCTGCTCTGCGAGAGCGTGCCACATTGATGCGAAGAGGTGATAGTCAGATGGCGCCAGGTCTGGGGAGTACGGCGGGTGAGGAAGGATGTCCCATTCAAGCGATTTCAAGGTGTCTTTCACTGGTTTTGCTGTGTGAGACAGCGCATTGTCGTGTAACAAAATCACTTTACCATGTCTTCTGGCCCATTCCGGTCGTCTTTCAATTAATGCGTGATTTAAATTAATCATTTGTTGGCGATAGCGTTGTGTATTAACGGTTTCGCCGGGCTTCAAGAGTTCATAATACACAATACCGCTCTGGTCCCACCAGNCATGGTCTTCTTGCCGAAGCGATTTGGCCTTGGTGTTGATGGACCGGCTTCGCCAGGTGAAAGCCACGATTTTTTCCGCTTCGGGTTTTCAAAATAAATCCATTTTTCGTCACCCGTCACAATTCAATACAAAAATGATTTCCTTTCGTAACGTTGAAGCAGCATTTCACAAGTGACTTGGCGATTTTCCATTTGACGTTCATTTAAATTGTGTGGGACCCATTTACCG
>NW_014562841.1:0-885 GCF_001313825.1 Dinoponera quadriceps | reverse complement strand
TTCCTTTCGGCAGCCACGAAGATTTCAAGCGGAGAGCGTTTTTTTCGATTCTACAGCAGAAAACGTTAACTAAAGCAAATTCACGTTTCGGCTTGAATCTTTTCGACCAAATACGCTAGCTCCACGAGAAAAGTAAAAGTAATCAATCTGCGGGTGAAACTTGCGAATTTGCGTGTAATAGGCGAAGTAACGTTAATGTCGAGTGAATCTTGTGTTTCTTTACCGTGAACGGATGCCGTGAACGGATGCAAACTGGAGATTGTGATTGAAATATTCAGCTTTATCACGTTATTTCCATGCGGCAGCATCGAGGATTTCAGGGGGCGAACGTTTCTATCGATTCTACATCAGAAAACGTGAACTAATGCAAATTCACGTTTTGGCTTGAATCTTTTCAACCAAATACGCTAGTTCCACGAGAAAAAGTAAAAGAAATCAAATTTCGAGCGAAACTTGCGAGTTTGGGTGTAATAGGCGAAGTAACGTGAATGTCGAGTGAATCTTGCGTTTCTTTACGTTAAATCGTGAACGCATGCGAACTGAAGAATGTGATTGAAATATTCAGCTCTATTACGTTATTTCCATGCGGCCGTTTCGAGGATTTCAGGCGGCGATCTTTTATTTTGATTCTACATCAGAAAACGTGAACTAATGCAAATTCACGTTTCGGCTTGAATATTTTCGACCAAATACGCTAGTGTCAGGTCCGACGCGTGTCACATCCAGCGGAAAACCCAGATCTTATTTTTTCTTTCCTTTCCCTTTGCCTTCTTCTGTCGCTAAGCCTTAAATCTACGCCATTCCCGTAAAACATTCCCAAAAAACTAAAATCGGATCAAAAACAAACCTAGAAACCCTAATCTCCTTTCCTTCAAACCTTAAACC
>NW_014562840.1:0-498 GCF_001313825.1 Dinoponera quadriceps | reverse complement strand
TGATTTAGACTTTGATCTTGAGGTCAAATTTGAAAGTTGTTTGAAGATCAACTTGTTTTTTTTAAGTGGAACCCCTCAGATTTTATTGTAAATTATTATAGTCTTTCTTGAAATCTTTGCAAATTATTATAACGAAATATTTTTGTATTAAGTACTTTTCGAGTTATAATGCTTGAAACTTGTAACATCGCCGGCATTAGCGTTATCAAAGGTAAATATGAGGACCCCACGATTCGTTAGTGCCATAGTATTTTCTGACTCCAAACTCTCTCTACTGTGTGTAAGTACGTGTGTATATGTGTGATCGTGTGTGCTTGTGTGTGTGTATCAGCAGAGATAAAGACCCCATAGGGTTCTTGATCTCAGGAAAGGCTATAATATTATGCAATAAAATCTGGGAGGTTCCCATTAAAAAAAATAAGTAGTCCTTTAAATGATTTTCAAATTCAACCTCAAGATCAAAGTCAAAGCCACCATTGAGTTCCGCACTCAAAATCT
>NW_014562839.1:0-477 GCF_001313825.1 Dinoponera quadriceps | reverse complement strand
AGGATTGATTTCTTTTAACTTTTCTCGTGGAACTATCGTATTTGGTCGATAAGATTCAAACGGAAAAGACAATTCCCATCAGTTCACTTTTTTTGATGTAGAATCGCAAGAAACGTTCGCCGCTTAAAATTTTCGAGGCTGCCTCATGGAAATAACGTAATAAAGCTGAATATTTCAATCACACACGCCAGCTTGCATCCGTTCGCGGTTTAAGGTACAGAAACGCAAGATTCACACGACATTCACGTTACATCGCAAATTACACGCAAACTCGCAAGCTTCGCCAGAGGATTGATTTCTTTTAACTTTTCTCGTGGAACTATCGTATTAAGTCGAAAAGATTGAAGCCGTAAGTGAATTTGCATTAGTTCACGTTTTCTGAAGTAGAATCGAAAGAAACGCTCGCCGGCTGAAATCTGCGAGGCTGCCGCATGCAAAAAACGTAATAAAGCTGAATATTTCAATCACACTCGCCAG
>NW_014562838.1:1646-1942 GCF_001313825.1 Dinoponera quadriceps | reverse complement strand
CAAGCACATATGTGAGTGTCCTCAAATACCTGACGCACCCTGTATATACATCTATGTACATATATTCGAGGGAGGTTCAATAAGTACGCATGTTAGATTTGAAGACACAATAAAAAAAAAAATTTTTTTTTTATTTTTCAACATAGTCCCCTTTTAGAAAGATACACTTCTCCCAACGTTCCTGCCATTTTTTTAACCACTCCAAAAAATAGGATTTGTCGAACTCTCCAAAATACGCCTCTGTCTCGGCGATGACTTCCTCGTTTGAGCTAAATTTTTTTCCCGCGAGCCATTTC
>NW_014562838.1:0-1474 GCF_001313825.1 Dinoponera quadriceps | reverse complement strand
GTCCAATAACTCACTGTAGTATTGTCCAGTGATCGTTCTTCCTTTTTCTAAAAAATCTATGAGGATGACGCCGTTCGCATCCCAAAAAATCGTCGCCATGAACTTTCCGGCCGATGGGACCGTCTTCGCCTTCTTTGGAGCAGATTCACCGGGAGAAACCCATTGTTTTGATTGTTGCTTAGTTTCTGGTGTGTAATGATGAATCCAGGTTTCATCAACAGTGACAACTCGACGCAAAAACCCCTTCGGACCTCGCTTAAATTGCTCCAAACACTGCTTCGAAGTTAACAGCCGCATCCGCTTGTTGTCCACCGTGAGCAATCGCGGCACCCATCGGGCCGACAATTTTTTCATCGCCAACTTATCATGTAAAATATTAATTGCCGTTCCGGTCGACACACCTACGGCCTTTGCTACTTCGCGCACTTTCGTTCGTCGATCAGCGAGAATCATGTCGTGGACTTTTTGAATGATTTCCTCGGTAACCACGTCTGCCGGACGTCCTGGTCGCTCCTCATCAAAGACGGATCTTCGCCCACGTTTAAATTCGTTGAACCAATATCTAACTGTGGTCATAAATGGCGAAGTGTCCCCATAAACAGCATCTAACTTTGCTTTTATCTTCTCGCATTTTTTCCCATCCAAAGTCAAAAAGCAAATTACCGAACGATACTGCTCTTTTTCCATCTAAGCGAAAATCACGAAACACGTCTTACTCGAATGGCTGCCAAATCCAAACTAACCTATCAATCAGTCTGCAATTTGTTTTGCCGTCGTTTGATAGATGACAGCACACGATGATAACACCAACTTCCCTCAGGAACGCCCTCTGTCGTCTAACACGGGTACTTATTCAACCGCCCTCGTATATAGATTTATATACATAATATAAACATGTATGTATCTTCGAGGGAATAAAATAAACAATATTCTTAAGACCTCTCCTCTTTCTCGATACAAATTTTTTCTAATTCCTTAGCATGCCATTCTGCGAAATACATCATTGTCATACCGACAACATTGTTCAGACACAGCGCTACTAGACGATTACAGTACAATCACCTGACACAAATGCAAGCGACTTGTGTACAGTCATGGACGGAAAGATTGTCCCATTCTCTAGGCACAGTGATATCGGAAATTTCAAATTTAGAATATCATTTCCGAATATTCATAACTGCTGAGAAATAAATTGACGTGAATTGATAAAGATGTTCCAAAGCAGCAGTCATGATGCACAAAGTTTTCAAAAATGATGCAGCTTATTCGAAATTTCTGATATCACTATGCCTAGGAAATAGGAAAACCTTTCTGTATATGACGGTACGTGTACAGAATTGGTAGTCAGAGCGGGGAAATATAATTTATAACTTATTGTACGGAATTGTACATGTACCAAACACAGCTGAAATTAATGAAATCAGATGACGATGATCAGATGACAATGCCAGACCCCATACTTCATTAACTACTA
>NW_014562837.1:0-593 GCF_001313825.1 Dinoponera quadriceps | reverse complement strand
AAATGATAGTTGCTATTATGTTGTTTATGTTGAAGAAATCCAAGACACGCCAGTATATCGAACAAACACGTATATTAAATCTAAAAGAGACTCCTCTGTGTGCTCTCATATTTCGAAAGTACTCAAGATAATAAAAGTTATCGTGTATTCGACGTCGATACAACACATTTATCTAACTTGAAGCTTTAATGTCCACTGATAAAACATTGGCGTGGCAAGGGANATTTGGTGATAGAACGGAGGAAGTGTTTCGCCCCGAGTGATGCATTTAATTTCGCGGGTTGCCAGCGAGTGCCGTTTTCAAGGGGGTGATTAACTGCTTTCGGGTTTTCGCCCACCTCCTCCTCCCGTTCATTCTGCGCCATCGCGCCGTTTGCATCGCTAAAACAGTCTCGATAGTAATCCACTGTTTATGTAAATCGTACGACCGTAGATTTCCGCGAAAAACGACGCAACGGCAAGTGCGACGTTATACTTCGAATAAATCCGATCGCGAATTACAGCCCCGCGCTTTTCTATCCCCCCTTTCTCCTGCCCCTCGCCACCGCAGTGACTAAAGGACGTTTTTGAGCAGACAGATGGCCTGTATCGAG
>NW_014562836.1:0-1194 GCF_001313825.1 Dinoponera quadriceps | reverse complement strand
GCAGATATGCGCGGTTATATACGAGCGAGTGATCGATAAGAGGGTGGTTTTCATGATAAGAGCGAACCAGTTCTGGCCTTGGTGTGCTACCAATTGCTCCTCTTTAAATTGCAGTCGACGAAAAGGATCAAAGGCTCTACTCCCGTTCGCCAACGGAGCAGCTTTACTAGCCGGTTTTTGCTCCGGGTATCTTATTTCTCATGGCCGGGCCTGAGTGTTTTAACTCGCGAGAACATGTCCGAACAGGAACCATGAATTTAAATAAACGCGTTGGCACCATTTGCATTACAGCAACCAAATACTTAATAAATTGAGATGATTCATATTATGATCACAAGTGTAATAACGTACTTATTAAAAACGTAACATAATATAATAAATAATATAACCAGGTATACGCATAAAATTGCATCAATAAGGTCAGCAAAACTTATTGTCACTAGAGTATCATATGAAATTACAATAAGTTGAAATGATTTGGTCGAATTTCTTGTAATAAAAACATATTTCATTTTTTGATACACTATGCATATTTTTACGTGTATATTTTTAACCTTATACATTGACTGCGATTTTCGACCATGTACGTAAAATTGAAAATTGTAATATAACCTCGCAGTAGTATGAATGTAACATTATTATTTCAAGTATTTTCCTTAATACGCGTTTGACCGATGAAATGTATTCGACCATTTTCGACAGTGTATAAATACCGTGAAATAATGCGATTTAGCTTGAATTTCTCGTCAATCCAGCCAGCCACGGTCCTATTCCTATGCGATGATCTTTTACATCAGAACATGGTAACGGTCCGACCCGATACTTGCAACACACTCCGTTTCTCGTTTCGATTCACGCAGTCACTTGACATTCACCTCCGGCACTTCGCGTTAATTCCACGAGATTGTGTACTTCGCGTTTGTCGTCGCGGGAAATCGGACACGTCGACTGAAATTCGTCAATAAACCGTAACGCGTGAATACGTGCGATACCGTGTGTACGCCATGACTTCGCGCCTGCGATAATCGAAGCGGACTGTTCGTTAAATGGAGCACTTCATGTTAATCATTCGTTCGCAATGCATGCTACGCTACGGCGTTTGGCGCGTCAGTATAACACACACACACATACTTACACACTTGGTCAAGGAATTTTCTGCTGCTCCGGACCAACAAAGTGATTATACAGTATCTC